>NC_064924.1:590374996-590678875 GCF_023897955.1 Schistocerca gregaria | reverse complement strand
TGGAGAGGATATCTAACGATACTCACTACTAGCGCTGCCTACGGTCAGGCAAGACAGCAACTCTTTGACAGTAGTAATTTAAACTAGCGTAGTGAAGGAAGTACGTTAATAACAGCATGTAAAGCACATGATGCTGGGAACTTAATGCACGCTCAGATATACTCGTCCCCGTGACAGTGCAAAGAACTAGTGCTACGAAGTAAACATACTCCCCGGTGGTGCGCTTTTGAAGACTCTAGCGGCGCTTATGGGCAAAAGTGAAAATTTTTGGCAGCAGTCACCGGCTACGACGTGAGCGGCGCATTGGAACGACGCTGCAACCATTCCCACGCGTTGCAGGGAAGGTGCAGTGCTGACAGCGGCACGGCGCTACGCAACAGCCGCGACTACGGAGCCAGCAGACAACGCAAAGTAAGTCGCGCATCATAACGTTACCTCACACAACTGAAGCAACGAGAGTAATAAAATAGCAATTCAGATTGCGTTCTGTAATTACGTAATTACAAACAGTGACAGTTAAAATTCTTTTCTATCATTAAATTAATGTCACGAGACATTATTTACCATGTCGATTGTACAGTACAGTAACTGTCAGTGTCAGACCCTGCTTACTTAGTAGTCTAAATTTTTAATAACATTTAGTATAATTGCCGAACTACATTTACGTTAGCATATATATCATTCCTTTTTTAATTGTTTTACGTGATCTTGTATGTTATGTGTGCTTCTTAGCACGAATTACAGCGTTGAATGCATACGGCGTAGTACTTTGGTTGTAGTCATTGCCATCCATTCTGTGCTACGAGTGTTATTGTGATTTGTTTATTTCTTGCTTGGGTGACTTTAAGGTGGTTAAATATGGCAAATCATGAGATTGGTGCAGCTTCTGTACACAGCGAGGTAGAAGACTCCATGAACCATGGACCTTGCTGTTGGAGTGGAGGCTTGCGTGCCTCAGTGATACAGAAAGCCCTACCGTAGGTGCAACCACAACAGAGGGGTATCTGTTGAGAGGACAGACAAACGTGTGGTTCCTGAAGAGGGCTAGCAGCCGTTTCAGTAGTTGCAGGGGCAACAGTCTGGATGATTGACTGATCTGGCCTTGTAACACTGACCAAAACGGCCTTGCTGTTGTGGTACTGCGAACGGCTACAGCAAGGGGAAACTACACCCGTAATTTTTCCAGAGGGCATACAGCTATACTGTATGGTTAAATGATGATGGCGTCCTCTTGGGTAAAATACTCCGGAGGTAAAATAGTCCCCCATTCGGATCTCCGGGCGGGGACTACTCAAGAGGACGTCATTATCAGGAGAGAGAAATTGGCATTCTACGGATCGGAGCATGGAATGTCAGGTCCCTTAATCGGGCAGGCAGGTTAGAAAATTTAAAAAAAGGAAATGGATTGGTTAAAGTTAGATATAGTGGGAATTAGTGAAGTTCTGTGCCAGGAGGAACAAGACTTCTGGTCAGGTGAATACAGGGTTATAAATACAAAATTAAATAGGGGTAATGCACGAGTAGGTTTAATTATGAATAAAAAACAGGAGTGCGGGTAAGCTACTACAAACAGCATAATGAACGTATTATAGTGGCCAAGATAGACATGAATCCCATGCCTACTACAGTAGTAAAAGTTTTTATGCCAACTAGCTCTGCAGATGACGAAGAAATTGAAGAAATGTATGATGCGATAAAAGAAATTATTCAGGTAGTGAAGAGTGACGAAAATTTAATAGTCATTGGTGACTGGAATTCGAGAGTAAGAAAAGGGAGAGAAGGAAACATAGTGGGTGAATATGGATTGGGGGAGAGAAATGAAAGAGGAAGCCGTCTGGCGGAATTTTGCACAGAGCATAACTTAATCACAGATAACACTCGGTTCAAGAATCATAAAAGAAGGATGTATGCATGGAAATATCCTGGAGATACTAGAAAGTATCAGATAGGTTATATAATGGTAAGACAGAATTTAGGAACCAGGTTTTAAATTGTATGACATTTCCAGGAGCAGAAGTGGACACTGACCATAATCTATTGGTTATGAACGGTAGAATAAAACTGAACAAACTTCAAAAAGGTGGGAATTTAAGGATATGGGATTTGGATAAGCTTACTGAAACAGAGGTTGTACAGAGTTTCAGGGACAACATAAGAGAACAATTGTCAGGAATGGGGGAATGAAATGCAGTAGAAGACGAATGGGTAGATCTGAGGGATGAAGTAGTGAATGCAGCAGAGGATCAAGTAGGTAAAAAGACGAGGGCTAGTAGAAACAGAACAAATATTGAATTTAATTGATGAAAGGAGAAAATACACGGCTGGAAATGGAAAAAAGAACACATTGACACCGGTGTGTCTTACCCACCATACGGAGCTCCATCGCAGTCTTTAACACTGGTAGCATGCCGCGACAGCGTGGACGTGAACCGTATGTTCAGTTGACGGACTTTGAGCGAGGGCGTATAGTGGGCATGCGGGAGGCCGGGTGGACGTACCACCGAATTGCTCAACACGTGGGGCGTCAGGCACACAGTTAGGCCGTCGTCCGCTCACGCCCCAACATCGTGCAGCCCACCTCCAGTGGTGTCGCGACAGGCGTGAATGGAGGGACGAATGGAGACGTGTCGTCTTCAGCGATGAGAGTCGCTTCTGCCTTGGTGCCAATGATGGTCGTATGCGTGTTGGTCGTCGTCGAGGGGACACTGCATAGTGCACGGTACATCCAAACCGTCATCGAACCCATCGTTCTACCATTCCTAGACCGGCAAGGGAACTTGCTGTTCCAACAGGACAATGCACTTCCGCATGTATCCCGTGCCACCCAACGTGCTCTACAAGGTGTAAGTCAATTACCCTGGCCAGCAAGATCTCCGGATCTGTCCCCCATTGAGCATGTTTGGGACTGGATGAATCGTCGTCTCACGCAGTCTGCACGTCCAGCACGAACGCTGGCCCAACTGAGGCGCCAGTTGGAAATGGCATGGCAAGCCGTTCCACAGGACTACATCCAGCATCTCTACGATCGTCTTCACGGGAGAATAGCAGCCTGAATTTCTGCGAAAGGTGGATATACACTGTACTGGTGCCGACATTGTGCATGCTGTGTTGCCTGTGTCTATGTGCCTGTGGTTCTGTCAGTGTGATCATGTGATGTATCTGACCAAAGGAATGTGTCAATAAGGTTTCCCCTTCCTGGGACAATGAATTCACGGTGTTCTTATTTCAATTTCCAGGAGTGTATAAAAATGCAGTAAATGAAGCAGGCAAAAAGGAATACAGACGTCTGAAAAATGAGATCGACAGGAAGTGCAAAATGGCTAAGCAGGGATGGCTAGAGGACAAATGTAAGGATGTAGAGGCTTATTTCTCTAGGACTAAGATTGATACTGCCAAGAGGAAAATTAAAGAGACCTCTGGAGAAAAGAGAGCCACTTGTATGAAAATCAAGAGCTCAGATGGAAACCCAGTTCTAAGCAAAGAGGGGAAAGCAGAAAGGTGGAAGGAGTATATAGAGGGTCTCTACAAGGGCGATGTAATTGAGAAATATATTATGGAAATGGAAGAGGATGTAGATGAAGATGAAATCGAGGTACGATACTGCGTGAAGAGTTTAACAGAGCACTGAAACACCTCAGTCGAAACAAGGCCCCGGGAGTAGACAACATTTCATTACTCGTAGAACTACTGACGGCCTTGGTGGAGCCAGCCCTGACAAAACTCTACCACCTGGTGAGCAAGATGTATGAAACAGGCGAATTACCCCCAGACTTCAAGAAGATTATGATAATTCCAATCCCAAAGAAAGCAGCTGTTTACAGATGTTAAAACTACCAAACTATCAGTTTAATAAGTCACAGCTGCAAAATACTAACCAAAATTATTTACAGACGAATGGAAAAACTGGCAGAAGCCCATCTCGGGGAAGATCAGTTTGGATTCCGTAGAAATGTTGGAAAACGTGAGGCAATACTGACCTCACGACTTATCTTAGAAGAAAGATTAAGGAAAGGCAAACCTACGTTTCTAGCATTTGTAGACATAGAGAAAGCTTTTGACAATGTTGATTGGAATACAGGGAGCGAATGGCTATTTACAATTTGTACAGAAAGCATATGGCAGTTATTAGAGTCGAGTGGCACGAAAGCAAAGCAGTGCTTGGGAAGGGAGTGGGTCAGGGTTGTAGCCTCTCCCCGATGTTATTCAATATGTGTATTGAGCAAGCAGTAAAGAAAACAAAAGAAAAATTCGGAGTAGGTATTAAAATCCGGGGAGAAGAAATAAAAACTTTGAGGTTCGCCGCTGACATTGTAATTCTGTCAGAGACAGCAAAGTACTTGGAAGAGCTGTTGAACGGAATGGACAGTGTCTTTAGAGGAGGATATAAGATGAACATCAACAAAAGCAAAACGAGGATAATGGAATGTAGTCGAATGAAGTCGGGTGATGCTGAGGGAATTAGATTAGGAAATGAGACACTTAAAGTAGTAAACGAGTTTTGCTATTTAAGGGAGCAAAATAACTGATGATGGTCGAAGTAGAGAGGATATAAAATGTAGGCTGGCAATGGCATGGAAAGCATTTCTGAAGAAGAGAAATTTGTTAGCATCGAGTATAGATTTAAGTGTCAGGAAGTCGTTTCTGAAAGTATTGTATGGATTGTAGCCATGTATGCAAGTAAAACATAGATAACAAATAGTTTGGACAAGAAGAGCTTCCGAAATGTGGTGCTACAGAAGATTGTTAAAGATTAGGTGGGTAGATCACGTGATTAATGAGGAGGTATTGAATAGGATTGGGGAGAAGAGAAGTTTGTGGCACAACTTGGCTAGAAGAAGGGATCGGTTGGTAAGACATGTCCTGAGGCATCAATGAATCACAAATTTAGCACTGGAAGGCAGCGTGGTGCTACAGAAGATTGTTGATGATTAGGTGGGTAGATCACGTAACTAATGAGGAGGTATTGAATAGGATTGGGGAGAAGAGAAGTTTGTGGCACAACTTGGCTAGAAGAAGGGATCGGTTGGTAAGACATGTCCTGAGGCATCAATGAATCACAAATTTAGCACTGGAAGGCAGCGTGGAGGGTAAAAATCGTAGAGGGAGACCAAGAGATGAATACACTAAGCAGAATCAGAAGGATTTAGGTAGCAGTAGGTACTGGGTTTTGAAGGAGCTTGCACTTGATAGATTAACATGGAGAGCTGCATCAAACCAGTCTCAGGACTGAAGACCACAACAACAGCAGGTGAAAAGTAGTCAAGTGGAAACGAAAACAGAATTAAGTAGTGGTGAAATGTAGATGGATTCCTGTATAAGTGACAACCAGAAACTGTTATTTCATGATAACAAACAATTGAAGGAAGATGTATGCGGTGGGTAGAGTATGAGAACAAACAGTTAAGGGAAGAAATTACGTTCAAATGGTTCAAATGGCTCTGAGCACAATTGGCCTCAACTTCTGAGGTCATCAGTCCCCTAGAACGTAGAACCACTTAAACCTAAGTAACTTAAGGACATCACAAACGTCCATGCCTGAGACAGGATTCGAGCCTGCGACCGTAGCTGTCGCGCGGTTCCAGACTGTAGCGCCTAGAACAGCTCGGCCACGCATTATTAAGCGATCGGCAGAAAAGATATACAAACTACTCAGCAAAACGATCGACGAAACTAATGAGGGTCTAAAGACGATGGCTGAGTCAAGCCATCAAAGGATGGATGAACCTACCGTTCGGTTTGAGGAGAGCGGTGCTGGCAATACTAAACGTTCTGAAAAGCTATAATGGGATGTCAAAAAAGAGAAGGAAGAACTTACTAGAAAGGATGAGGTGTATGACGAGCATTTCGAACAAATGGATGAGGAAGTGAAACGTTGTAAACACAGGACATCAGCTGTTGCGCTACACCAGGATGCCTATGCACCGCCAGTAGAAGAGGTGTACAGTGAGGTATGCAAGACTAAGGAAAAGGTCGGTCAGCAATTAGCGAAGTGAAATACTGTTACTTGATCTAAGCTTTGCCGGACGTATATGTTAATTGGTATACAGAATGATAAGGTTTTCCTTGGCGTAGTGAATTTAAAGGACTTCGAACCAAATGGAAGATGGCCTCCCAGAGATATCTTAAATCAATTTTAGGGCATTTTACTTAAATGATGGGACGAGCAAAGAAGCGTACACTTTGTTGGAGCAAGATTGGAAGGTGAAGTTGGTACCTGGGGTATGAGAATAGGACAAAGTGTACAACCTTTGCTTGATTTGAAAAAGAATTTTTGCTACTAAATTGGTCGGGACGGAAGCGAAATGAAGTACATAACTGTCTATACCAAGATAGAAGGTTTGAGAGACGGCGTGACCACAAATTAGAGAAATTTTTTCAAGATTATTATGAGAAGAGCTTGTACTTAGATGAACCGATGACAACAGAAGCAATAGTGTCCGTGATCATAAGTAAACAACCAACTGGATTTCAGAATATGTTGCTAGCAATCCCTTGAGATCACAAAGAGTCAATGAAGTCGGCAGTAGGACTATTACATATATATGAGTCACGAGGAACAGGAGGAGAAGAAGTATCGCGGAACAACGAACCCAACACAGATAACCATTCAAACCGTAACAATTGACATAGTGGACGACATTGGAACGATACTAAGCAGGAGAACTGGCCATGATGGTCAGAGAGGACACCATGGCGACTACGGTTCTCAGAACTCTGGTGACGATCTATCAAATGACCAGGTGCGAAACTGGAAACATAGCAAGTAGAAAGAGTGCATAAAATATTTTGAGGGTATAATCAAGAGCATATCTCAGGCCACAAGGGCAGTCACCATGGGGAAAACATTAAACTGTACCATGAGCAATATTAATGACTGAATTATATATGTGACGTGTTTGAATCTGTTTATATGTCAGCTGCTGTTCTCCTTATGTACAAACATTCATTTCTGATTATTGTGAGGTTTTATGAGGACACTCTAATCTAGTGAGATTTAACAAGGTTGTGTAACTGCCATATGCAGTACTACTTTTTTCTCACTTTCTACTGGTTCGATCTGGGTTATAAGTATCACGTTTCCTCTTGCCTATGCAGTGATATGGTTTGAGTGATTAATAATGCCTAGTGTCTTTAGGTTGTGCTATCCAAAATGTTTTCATTTATAGAAAAATCTTACTACTCCTGCTTAATGATTGCTATTACTTTTTGTACCATCCACTTAGTAATGACATTTGACTGACATGAGATCCATATATTCTTTTGTTATTAGCCTCTCGGTGTATTCATACAGAACATTGTAATGTCTGCTGTAGTAGTAGCAGACTATGAGTAGTTTGTTAGGTTGTTAGGAGCGTCATTAACGTGTTTCATGTAGGCCAATGGACGGATTACCGCGAGGCGAGAGTGGAGAGCTGACGCCTATACTGCAAATCTGCCAGTCGGTGCAGCATCGATGCTAAAGTCACTCCCCACCCCTTTCAATGCAAAGAATACTCCCTTGCGACACAGTGTTGTGAGTAGTGAAATATTCAATTTTTGGTAGATGTTGACAGCCTTGTGCTGATGGAGGTTCTCTAGTTTTTGCCCAATAGTGCCATCTACGATACTGTCTACTTGTAGTATCAGAGGACACGTGTGTTTTTCTACTTTTTTAAAATCTCTTTCTTCCAGGCACTTGCCTATCATATCTAACCTATCGTATTTGTAATTCTAAACTTTTCTATTACAAGGACAACATTTTTGTTTCTTATTATATTAGCTCTTGGCTTATTCACTATGATGTAACTGTGTTTAGCCGTACATGTTGCACTGTAGGTAGGGTTCTTTTATTATGCCAAATTTTGGGTATTTGACGACTGTTCTTTATGTTTCCATGATTGTAACTCAACGTCTAGTCCACAATGTGGCACTGGGTCTATACCCGTGGAATGGAGAAGTATATCCCCCTCCCCTTACAGCATCTCTGTCACCCCTGCTGTAGATTTCGATTTTATCTTCTACAATTGGAAAACTTTTTTGTGCTGGAATGTAAGTGTACTGTCATATCGCTGGATTAGTTGCAGAGTATCTTTGCGGGCAGCCGCGTCTGCAGAGTCGAGCATGGCGCACGGAACCGTTATGTTGTGTTGTGGGTAGCTCTGCATGTGAGATGCATCGTTATTATCGAAGTTCAAGTGTTCCTGCAAGTATTATTAAAGTGAAGTACTCAGATATGGAAAGTGGATTTAGAGAAACGTACGTAAAGTAGTAATGAAATATGAGTACGGTCGCCGATAAAGCTTTTGTGTGTTCTCGCTCGTTGTGTGTCGTACCGTGGAGCATCAATCATCCGCGCCGTGTTAGCTCTCCCAGAATGAACTAACGTGAATCAGTAAAAATTAGTTACCACAAAAGAGTTCAATCAAGTACCACTGTCTTGTAGCGAGCGTGAGAACATGCGTTCGATCATCGCGTTTACGCATCATCAACAATCAGCCGCTCCGCGACAGCTACGCGAGCGCTCGTACAAGTGAGAACTGAGAAGAGAAAAATTGACTTTATGAACAGTCTTATATCATTACCAGTGTCAAGGAGGACATGTACCAAAGGAAATCTGTATATGCGAGGTGAAAGTAAGAACCTTCGTTCGACTGTTCGGCTTATGTATCATCAACAATCATCCGTGTCATGTTCGGTTACGCGTACGTTCGTCCAAGTGATATTGTGGACAGATAATCATCTAGAAATTGGTATCAATACTTATGGCTTATAATGTAAGCAGTGCAACCGGTGATTTCATATCGTCTCAGAATACAGATGTTCATACCAGATTGGCTCCCCTAAACCCACGTGCAAATGTATATTCATAATTCCAGGTAAGCCAGCGGCAGTGTGGAGCAGAATAATACGACAGCCACGGGATTGTCCGTTACGTGGTGTGGGCAGAGCGCACGGTCCGAAGTGAGAAACCAGTTTAAGGGTCCCCCACCTATTTGTACCCCCGGGCTTGTTACAATCCTAGTGACACTATAATCTCATTTGTTAATCTGAAGGTAGGGGTTGCATAGTTATAACATACTGACATTGTTGTCCTATGTATGTGTAAACATAATTTATAGAGTGGCTAGATATTGATCTCTGTATGTTCAATGTGATAATACCTGATTTCACTACAGAACTTTACTATAGAGTGCCAGATAAGATACTGAACTATATTACATATGAAGTCCCCAGCATATTTTCTCATTGAAAATCCATGTAATTTCTAAAGCGCTTGTACAGAGATAAATATAATATTATTCTAATGCAAAATACAGCGTTTGGTATAATTTCATTGTTATGACTTGAAACAGGAACAGTTTTCTTTTAAAAAAGGAAAGAGGAAAACATGTATGAACAGGTCCATGAATATCAGGTGAGTAGATTCATACACACGTGTCATAAATGAACAAAAAATATTACTGAGAATATACATTTACTATGTGCTGACTAAGTAAATCTTGTAAGTAGATTATTTTAGTGGGATTTACTTAAGTATATACTTATGCCATACCCTGTACCTGACACTTTATCTTAAAACATAGAAGGAAAGTAAACTAATTGTAATATGTGAAATGTATTCGCAATGACGAATAAGGACCACCATCAGCTGTATAATGGAATGAAGACAACGAAAATTCTTGCTGGATCGACACTGGAACCCAGATTTTTCGCTCATCGCTAGCGGTCGCCTTATAGTTGCAATATCCGAGCTCGACTCACCAACAGGCGCGATCTTTCATATGGCCTCAACCACGTGTCCCGAACCCCTTACTTGTACATTCATTATGAATGACCCTGTACAGGGGAAGCATTTCATTTGAAAGTTATTTGCTTTGTGTCGGAAGATATATATGATTTTGCAGTGTCTGTGTTATTGTCTGTGTTATTCGGAATTACGGTGCACAGTTCCTCCGGAAAGGCATGCATTCCTTCATTTAGTTTGGAATAACAGAGGTCCTGAAATATCCTATTCCTAAGTATAATACGAGCAATGTTATATTAGCAAAAAATTCGTCTCTCATATCGTGTTCTCCTTACCATATATAAACAACAATGACAGTGACTGAAGAATATGTTGTAAGCTTGGAGAAACGAGCACATGGAACATAGTGAGATAGCCATTGCGCCTAGGGGACAGCGCGAACTGAATGTCATATGGAGCAGCCCGCAGTGCTGAATCACACCCCGGGAGGGCTGAGTCCTTGCAGGCGGAGACTGTTGGAAGTCTCGTTGACTGCCGCTATGGGAGTTCCACCCGTCCCAGTTCACAGCGAGATAAATAGAGCGCGTCCGAAGGTGCCGGGCTTGGCAGACCACCAACGAGACGGCGGTCGGAGGTAGCGGCGGAGGGCGCCAAGTAGGCGATGGGACCGTTCATTTTTATGGCTCGAGGGCGTTGCCGTGGAAACGGCTCGTGTAACCGCCGCCTTCACTTTATGACCTTTGTTTCCGACCGGATGGCTGTGGGCGGATGAGTGAGGTAGCGAGGTGGATGCAGAATGACTAAAGGTGCTAAAGAAAAAAGTTTCCGATTTGTTACTGACGTGAACGCTAGGAAACAGCGTTTTCTAAAAAGTTGTTTGGCTAATTGATACACAAAGACTCTCTTGAAGGCTTAACTTTTATGAAATTTATTAGCTCGGACACAACTGGTTTGTAACATAGACTACTTAACAAAGAGAATTCCTTGCTGTACGGATAGAAAATTTTTGTGGTTGGGAGTAAAATGACAAAGGGGGTCCCACAGGGTCCAATTTTGGGTTAACTTCGATTTCTTATGTATGTGAAAGACATGCCCTCTTATCAGTCACCAAGAAGAATATATACTTTTTGCAGACGATACCAGTTTCCTGATAAATCTCACAAGAGCGAAAGAAACACAGGGGATTGTTAATATTGCTTTTCCCAGAATTATTCCGTAGGTCTCTGAAAATACACTACCCCAAATATTGAGAATTACTGCTGTAGAACAAATAGAGCCATACCAATAATTCTTATAGTACTTTACGCGAATCAGTAATTACGATAGAAAATGCCAACTTGTTGGGTATACATACTGCTGAAAATTTTAAGTAGAAGAAACGTATTACCGAGCTTCTCAAACAATTACAATTAGTTGCTTTTGTTCTTTGTGTAATTGTTAGTCTTGGAAACAAACAAATAAATGAAACTTCCTGGCAGATTAA
Source organism: Schistocerca gregaria (assembly GCF_023897955.1). NCBI lineage: Eukaryota > Metazoa > Arthropoda > Insecta > Orthoptera > Acrididae > Schistocerca > Schistocerca gregaria. Next base: position 590,667,668 of record NC_064924.1, on the reverse strand, counting down.
AACTGTGTGCCCGACCGAGACTCGAACTCGGGACCTTTGCCTTATTCTCATTCTGGAAACAAATAAATGTCTTGGCACATTTTAAATGTTTCCAATTAGTACTGCCTCGTGGAATGATGTTTCAGGCTTACGTCTTTACTCAGAAAGAAAATATTAATTGCACAAAAGAGATCAATAAGAATAACGTGCAGTGTTCATTTACGGTTAACATGTACATGCCTCTAGAAGGAGATAGGCATTTTAATGGTAACATCACAAAGCATTTATTCTCCAATGAATTCCGTCATAAGCAATCCATCACAATTCGTGGGGAATAGTCATGTCCAAACCTACATTACTAGAAGAGAAAATTAACTTTATGAAGCAATATTAAGGCTGGTGGTTCAGAAAGAAGTCCAGTATCCAGGAACAAAATATTTGCAATTTTTTCCGAATAACATGAAGTAATCTGACAGGTAACGAAGCAAATTTTATATCCAACTCTAAATAGTACCACCTGGAAAATATTTTCTATTCCACGAATGAATTTTCGTTTACAAACTGTTAGCTTTGAGAAATCGGTTTTAAGTGTTGTTGCAACAGTAGAACTAAACCTGATGTGTTAATTTACTTTAACTCTGATCACGTATACATAGCCAGTAAACTGCCTCATTATTCATCATTTTGAAACAGGTATCATTCAGATTATCTATGGAATATGTAACGAATTTTCTTACTTACTCATTTGCTATGAACATCGAAGTGGTTTAGATGTAAATGTACAGTCTTCACTACGCAGTAGTTATCGATTCGTACTGCACTCATCCTCAAATTCTGTGATGAAAACGTTAAGTTCTGTTAAAGGGTATAGTTCAGCATTAGTAGTCACCCGCACTGCTAATAGTAAAAGTCTCGACAACGATAAGATATTTTACTGCTTAAAACTACCACAAGTCTAAGAAAGAATCAGAATCACGAATTAAGTATGCTGAAGTACCTTGTTGTTCGCATGAATGTAATAACTGAGGCAAGATAGCCATGTGTAATGTTCCTCATTATCATTGTAAACTGTTCTGTGAGCATGTAAGGAAGCGAATAGCAGAGCTTGTCTCAGTTGGTCTTCGCCTCTAGTTGCCGCACTGCGAGAGAAACATCCTGCCATCCCACCACACCACCCTCTACCCCCCCCCCCCCTCCCCTTCCCCACCACCCACTACATCCCGCTTCGGTGCTCTCCTTGGGGAATATCGTCCTGTTAGATAAGAGATTCCTGCTACCATGCAACACGATGGCCATCTGTTACCAATTCTGCTTCATGTATACGGGGCAGTCCGCGGAGCAGGTGCCGAAAGAAGAATAATACATTAGGGAGAGGCGTGAATAATGCATGGGCGGATCCACACCTCGGCCCGTGACCTAACTTCCCCTATTAATGTCCCAGAGGGTAGACACACATTTCGCACAGCACAATCCCGGCCTTCCTCACCTCCAACTGCTGTACAAGGTATCAGGCGTTAGCAGCAACAGCGCGACATCTACGTTGGTGAAGCATTAAAGATTCCCTTTGCAGTGACTGCTACATGACAGCTCTAAGGAAGAGCTGCAACAGTCATCGCAGTCAGTAGCACAGCTCAATAAACAGGTTGACTTAGGTGAGATCACAAACAGTAAGCATCCGAATGTTTTAACTCATTTATTACTGATTCGTATCTATGTGACGATTTAGCCATCAACTGAAGAAGGAGTGGCTGCGAAAGAAAACGCAACTCCGTCATACATAAAATTCTGTGCATACTCTACTTCTATAAATAACAGCCTAGACTGTAATATCGTCCAACTTTTACAATAAAATTATTCTTGATTGGTTTCATCATTGGATGAAGGTGAAGCTTTATGTGGATATATTAAGATTCATAAATGTATGTCGTGACAAGTTGTCGCACTTGGCATTTAGACGTGTGTGGATGTGGCGCACACAAGCAGGCATAAACAAATCAGGACACATAGCTAACTTGGAGAGACTGACAGCTGTTAGAAGTCCTTGTTTAGCCCTCTACCTTCCACGGACTCTGTCAGGATGAAGAGGTGTGCAAACAACTTAGAAACCTAGGATATTTTTAAAAAGCCATGAGCCATTGGTGCTGATATTATTTCTGCTCTGATTCCACAATAGGGGCAACAATGTGCAAACAACCATTGTGAGTACCTCAAAGCAAGGTATCTATTTGACAGTAACTTTCAAAACCGAATGAGTAAGATAGTTAATAGGTATGGGCTAAAACTATTTTTACACGGACCGCAAGATGTGTGCGATGGGATCCAGTACTGTGAGCTACCAAGGGCTATTTTTGAGCCTTAGACATCTTTTAAATCTCCTCAAACACAGAAACATTTCTATAGTACCACATCTCAAAATCTGGTGTGCTGATTTCATTTTGTCAGAGATACCAGTTTAGCGTAGCTGTGCGTACCGTCACAAATTATGATTTATATACAAACAGGGTTAACCCTTTCGCGGCTACGGGCATACATGTATGCCCGGCAGTTAGAAGACCAGACGGCTACGGGCGTAGATGTATGCCCAGCCGGCGGGAAGTCCAGGCGGCTACGGGCATACATATACGCCCGGGCTCGGGAACAGGTAAACGTTCACAATAGAGCGGCTGCTGGCTGTTGTCCACTTTTCAGACAACACTTTCATTGTCTGGTCTTCTTTGTAAAGTGAGAAAGCACTTTAGTTTTCCCCTCCCCTGCACACTTTCTGCTTACGAGTCTAACAATCGGCCAGTCCGTTTTTCGCTTCTGGTGAGACGACAGCGTTCGCGTGTGTAGACTTTGCCATGTCGGGACACAGTTTATCGGACAAGGAAATCATGGATATCCTCATGAATAGCAGTGACGAAGATTGTAGTGATACTTCGGAGCTTTCTTCCGATGAAGAGTTGGATGCTCCTGGACTTATTGCTGAATCCTCGGTATCAGGAACAGAAGATTCTTCCTCTGAAGACGGAAAAGAAGATAGAGTAAGTGAAACTTCGTCAGGAAAAAGAAAGTATGACTGGACGGAGAATCATCCTGTGACGAAACGACACCGTTTTGTGAACACATTTAGCGGGTTAAAGGTGGACTTCGAAGAGTCAGCAAGTCATTTAGATTTCTTTTTGTACTTCATGTCCATGGAATTTGTTTCTGCCATTTGTACACAGATCAATAATTATTATAAATTTATTACTGAAAAAATGACGACAGTGCCCAGTAGATTAGCACGCTGGAAGCATATAGAGCCATCAGAATTTTATTGTTTCCTAGCATGTTCTCTGCTTATGCCTAGAAGTAAAAAGTTAGAAGTGAATGAATATTGGTCGACAGATTCTTTGCTTCAGACACCAATATTTTCTAACATAATGGCCAGGGACCGGTACAAATTGATTCTGCGTTTATTGCACTTCTGTGACAATTCCACCGCGTCTCAAGATATTCTTGTAAAGATACGTCTCATTGTAGGTCACACAAGAAATAAATTCCGCGAGGCAGTAGTACCCTTTGAAAACCTAGTGATCGACGAAAGTTTGCTACTTTTCAAGGGAAGGCTCCGATTCAAGCAGTACATACCAAATAAACGTAGTCGCTTTGGCATTAAAATTTTCGTCCTTTGTGACGTAGAAACGAATTATATTCTGGATTATATTATCTACACTGGTGCTGCCACGGAAATAGAATCTGGAAATTCTGATTGGGGAAAATCAGGCGATGTTGTTGTGAGTTTGTTATTGCCATACCTCAACAAAGGTCATACCATTTATTTGGACAATTGGTACTCGAGCCCAGAATTATTTCTATGGCTCCACAAAAAATGTACAAACGCCGTCGGAACAGTACGAAAAAACAGGAAACATCTACCACCGTTACCAGACAAGCTGAAAAAAGGGGAAGTACAGTTCAAATCTTGTGGAACATTAATGGCACTAAAATGGATGAACAAGAAAGAAGTGTGGATGCTTTCGACCGTAAATGGACCAGAGTTTGTGGAGACACAGAAGAAAGAACATAGAACAGGCCAAAACAAATTGAAACCCACCTGTGTCGTCAGCTATAATAAGTCAATGGGTGCAGTGGATAAGACAGACATGCTATTATCTTCTGTACAGTGCATCCGAAAGACACTGAAGTGGTACAAGAAAGTATTCTTTCATTTGACTGACTTGTGTGTGCTGAACGCAAAAACTGTTTTTGAAATACAAAAGCAACAGAAGATACCACTAGCGAAATACCACTTGGAGCTAATCCGTCAATTGCTTGAAAGATTTCATAGTCAAACGTGTAAAAGTGCGATCCCACGGACAACCAAAGAAGAAAGCCCTTTCCGACTGCAGAATAAAGAGGGACATTATCCAGGGTTCCTCGTAGCAACGGAGAAAAAGGAGATTCCCCAGAGACGCTGTGTAGTATGCACTGCTCATTCACAACGAAAAATGACACGCATAAGATGCAAAAAGTGCGATGTGGCTCTCTGCATGGTGCCATGTTTCGAAAATTACCACACGCTAAAGAAATATTAGCACGTTTTAGTAACTTTGTACGTTTCAAATAGATAAAAGTAAAAAATAAAAAAATAAAAATAAAAAGCAGATGATGATGATGAGTCCCATACTCCGTTTACCGAGCGTAGGGGAGCGACGCGGGAGACCCGCGCCGCCATACTAGGCAAGGTCCTAGTGGAGGTGGTTTGCCATTGCCTTCCTCCGACCGTAATGGGGATGATTGATGATGATGATGAAGACGACACAAACACCCAGTCATCACGAGGCAGGTGAAAAATTCCTGACCCCGCCGGGAATCGAACCCGGGACCCCGTGCTCGGGAAGCGAGAACGCTACCGCGAGACCACGAGCTGCGGACAAAAAAAAGCAGATAAAAGTAAAAAAAATGGTTTTTAACTCAGCCAGCGGCAGTCCAAAGCCTGCGTCGAAAATGAGGATGGGAAACCATTAAAGTAAACCGTACTGAACGTGACGGGCTGAAAAAGAAGACAGCGAGCTAAAAGAAGGTAGGCGTTTACTATCCAATTTCTTACTGTGGAGAATCGACTTTAGGTTTTAATTACAAACGAAGGCAAGGGCCTATCGCAAAATGAGTTATGCAGATATATTCCTTGTTTAACTTTTAGTCCGATTGCATGACAAAATTAGGTTTTAAATTTCTGTAATTATTATCTATTTAAGACCGTAGTAAGAATATTGTTCGAGATTTGGGCGTTTTCGCTACGCACAACTCTATTTAAAACTATATATCTTGAAATACATTCATGTGATGATAGTGGAATTTTAATATGTTTTAGGCACATACATCGACGGTGTAAATCTCTAGTTAGAGGATTTTGGAATTACTATTAAAAAAGTTCCTATCATTTTTCTAAACCAACCATTTTTCAGCCCATAATAAACATATAACTGAAAGTGTTGGCTATTTTCGAAGCTCTCTTTCGTTGTTATCAGAAACTATAACCAAAGTGACCATACAGAGTATAGTGTTTTTTTAAGGCGCTGCTGAACAGTGGTTCTGTGCACGCGGCAACACGCGGGAAGCCTGCGGCGGCCGTAGCCTGCAGCGGCCACAGGGCTGCGACAGCCGCCGCCGGCCAGGCGCGCAGTGCGCTCGTCCCTGTCACCCGGCCAGGCAGGCAGGACGCTCAGCCTTCCAGCCGCGAAAGGGTTAAAGTTAAACTTTCAAACCGCTGTAGAAACAACACCATTGGTCCGCATAACGTCAAATCGCAACGGGTCATTATCGGAGAAGAAAGAAGAAAAATAAAGTTAGAAAATGTAGCAATATATGGCACTGTAGGCATCGTAATTTAATAGTGGTCGAAAGTGACAATGACAAATGAATTATACAACAATGCGTAAGTGTTCGTCTGACGTTAAAGAAGCTGTACTACTTACTGTGCAAGGGTGTATGGGACTAATACTGTTAGTTACGTAAGCCCATCCACCAGGTGATGGTCGTATCACAAAGGATGGAAAAAATTTTATTTGTCCTGAGGTCAAATACCGCATAAAAAGCATCAACCACATCGGTTTTTAATTTTTCTGAGGCCAAAAACCTCACAAAAAGCATCTATCGAAATCAAATCGTGTTATTAATATCCGTGTGACTGGCGCAAAACATGTTCAACATACTGTCCACCGTTTTCTGCAACATGATGTAATCGAGAAACAGCATTTTCCAAAACTGTTCGAAATGTTTCCATGGTCACATTCAGAAAGTATTGTGCAATGCGTGCCTTCAGTGCAGCAAAGGCTGCAGTCGGAAAACTGAACACTACATCTTTCAGATAGCCCCACCGCCAGAAGTCACGCGGATTAAGGTCAGGTGATCGGGACGGCCAGAATTGGATTGGATTGATTTGTGGGAAGAGACCAAAGAGCAAGGTCATCTGTCTCATGGACAGCCAGGCTATAGGGAAATGGCGGCTGGTAATTCCAGCATTAAGTGGATTTCCAATGTGTGGAGGTGCGCCATCTTGCACAAAAGTGATCCCATCCGCCCTTCGACGCTGTTGTAGAGCAGTAATGATGTGATTGCGCAAAAGACACTCATAGCGCTTACCAGTGACGGAGCAGGTAACAGGAGCGGAAGCACGTGCCTAAAAAAAAAAAAAAAATACTTTATGACAAATGACGTAGTAAATCCGCACCACAGAGTGACCTTTTCAGGATGAAGTTGTTTCTGACTGATTTGAATGTGGATTTTCCGTTTCCCATATTCGACAATTTTGTGAATTGATATATCCTGTCAAATGGAAGTGGACTTCGTCTGTCCACTAAATCTTCTACAGCCAGTCATTGTCCACTTCCATGCGAGAAAGCAATTCTGAAGCAAAGGTCTCTCTAGCTGGCAGCTCAACACGAAGCAACTCGTGCATATGGGTACTTTTGAATGGGTAGCAAAGAGGGATCTTTCATAGGACTTTACGCACAGTCGTCACGGGTATGTCCAATGCTCGGCCAATTCTCCGTGCACTTCACGTTTGTAGACTTTGTACACAACCATTGTCTCCTCCAGCACTGCTGTGGACTCTGCTTCCACAGACGTGGAATCAATTCGATTCCTTCCTCTACAAGTCATCAGACCAATGCCTTTTTTAAACTCTTCAGTGTCCGAAACTTCAGCAGAGCGACGTTCGCACAGTCCTCGTTCTTGTAATACAGCTTCACAAGCAAAGCGCGATGCTGCACTGAGACAGTCATGGCGAACGTCTCAGGCGCGAAAGGAGGAAAAGTCGTGTACCCGGTGGGCTTGTGCTAAGTTCAATGGACAGTGCGCATGCCAGGTGTTTTCATTTACGTATTATGACACATAAAGAGCCATCTACTGATCAATTTTCACACAAATTTTTCTTTCTCCCACACGTTTTCCCGCTTTTCCGATAATAATCCGATGCAATTTGACCAGTGGTGTTACTTCTACTGCGTTTTGTAAGTTCAACTTATAATCACCCTGTATATTAACAACCATAAATTAAGTCACGTAGGTAGATCCACACTTGAACAAACCATTTTTAATAGATTAATTAAGAAGTACAACCTCTATCAAAATTAATAACAACAAGATTTGCAACAGGGATCAGAAAGGGTTACTGAATGACGGGTTTCAAACTCCGTCGAACAATGTATTTAGAATGTCTCCACATAGTTCTCATTAGATATTAGGAACTTTTTCTCGTGGTTAACATCAATGACTAATTAACACAATATATAAATGTTGAAAGAGAGGAAGTGTGCCTAATTTGTTAAGATTACGTGAGTAGTTATTGTTTAATAAGGTACTAGCATTAAATTGGGTGTTGTTACAGTGATTTAAGTTCACCACAGATAGGTAGATCCTATTATTCCAATTAATTAGTTTGTATGGTAACGTACAGTGTTGATGCGATTTCCCGTTGACACCTGGAAATAATTCCAAAGAGATTTAAAGAACATGTACTATGTGTGATGGTTGAAGAGTTATTGTTCATACTGGCTGATAATTGCGGAAATATTTTATTAATCTATTGTGTGTAGATAAAACGTAGTACCAATCCAGTTTCTTAACTCATCAGAAGTATTATTCCTTCACACAAACTCCTCTAGTTTTTGTTTTTACTTAAAATTTAGGATATAGGAATGGAGGAGGAGGAGATTAGCGTTTAACGTCCCGTCGACAACGAGGTCATTAGAGACGGAGCGCTAGCTCGGATGAGGGAAGGATTGGGAAGGAAATCGGCCGTGCCCTTTCAAAGGAACCATCCCGGCATTTGCCTGAAGCGATTTAGGGAAATCACGGAAAACCTAAATCAGGATGGCCGGAGACGGGATTGAACCGTCGTCCTCCCGAATGCGAGTCCAGTCTGCTAACCACTGCGCCACCTCGCTCGGTGCTATGATTGTCTAGTTGGCATCGTTTTGGACTTGGAAAATATCGCGTGTCTCGCAGTTATAAGAGAGTTTCATACACTTTAGGTGTCGAGTTAGAAATTTAATTTTGTAAGCAAACAGTTCCACATAATTTTATCATTCCGAAACTGACTGCTACAGAACACTACCCTTTTCTGCTGCAGATGGAACCTGTGAATGTGGGTCGATTTAGGGCTAATTAGGATGTCGATATTTCTTGAACATAATAATGTACTGATATATCTAACTATGCTTCCATGCGAATACGGTATCAAGTACACTGCTGAAGTTAGCACCAATTTAGACAGACTTTGACCAAAGGTCTTATAATATAATAAAATGGTATTATAATAGGATAGGGAATGAATGATAATAAAATGTTGGAATGTGTGGTTTTTTTAAAATGGATGAATTAAAGAGATTAATTCTTTGGCATGAAGGACAAGCACAACAAGCTAGGCATTGCCTGTAATGGGAAAGGAAACATTTTAGTTTATATTTATATAAATAAATCGTATTCATAGTATTTTATGCGTACCAATTATTAATATTATGTCCGATCGCCGTCTCCTTGACTGTGGCCGTGTTGTTATATTCGGATCTTCGTAAATTTTCCGAAGTACACAGGTGGGCTTCCGTTCTTCTTATTGCATTACTACTTGAAATAATAATAACTCTCACAAATATTCTGTTAATAAAACACTACTATATTTCTGTTCGATGCACATAGAAAATACACACAATGGCGGTCTGCAATTAATCGCTAAAAAATAGCGGTTTTCACTCGTTCACTCACTGAGCGAAACCTTCCTTCCAACAACTCGTACAAGAACAAAAACTGCTCTCTCGTTTAACATCTGAAAGTCAAAAATACCTAACGGTAGGCATAGGCTCTACGCTGGGCTACTACCAATTCATCTCTTCTCTTTGCTTTTAAAGAGTATGAAAACATAAAAGTATGAAATGCAAAAGGTTTATCACAATAGCCCCCCCTACTGTATACTGTCGGGAATAAGTCTCTTTATTTAGTGAGACAGTATACAGTAGCCTTATTTACCTTGGGGCTCATGTTGAGTCATTTGGTGCAAGTCAATGGAGTTTTAATACCCTTAAGCTACTACAAGTAAGTCTACGAAGTTCATTTCCTTTTTCATTACAAATTCATACATATAAATACATCCACATACACTTATATCACATAACGACATTCACATATATTTATATTACATAATCGTACGTCCATGTCGTGCTAACGTCTTAGTCTGTGATTTTTCATTATACCTGTTAAGCTGTATGGACAGGGGAAAAATTTTACATTTCGTAAATTGTCCTCACCATGTTTTAAAAATTCTTTTCTCACTGGCTTTTGGTTCATTGGCCGTTCTGAGAAGGTGTCTTTTCAGCACACGCAATCTCATTGTTCGCTGCGCTTATGGCTAGCAGCAGCTCATTGTTTACCGCGCCCGTCGCAGTGACGCGAGCGCCACGTGAGCAGCAGCACTGCCCATGCATCCATCGTAATGTCGCTCCAGGCTCATGAAGTCGGTGTTGTATATGCCCTCCAGTCCGGAGACTGGATACGACGGATTCAGCTCCAACGGTCAACCCGAAGAACACCAATACATCATCTCGCGCCTGGACGAGGTTTTCGCACAGCAAGGTGAGGTAAGGGCCGCACTGCAGAACTCGGCATTGTCTTCCGTTGTTCATTGTAGTTCAGCGGTCCTCACACCACAACTCGTGGTTATACGGATTTCCTCTCATTTTTCCGTCGCACACGCATCACACTCACTGTATTCACTTCGCCACATTGTAGCGTTTACTCTTACTACGGCTCAGCCGTTATTTTCAGTATTATTAGGCATTAACATTTTTGTATTACTTCACACGTGCGAGTGTTTTACTCGTCCGTCGCGTTGCACTTCACATACATACATAAATGGTTCCTTTTCAAGAATAAAATTTCACATAAAATTGACGATAGTACATACATTTTACATAGACAAAAACGTTGACAATAATAAGGCCGACATACAAATTTACAATTCATACTCATTTCATATAAGGACTCCATGACATGCACCCTCTTACACACTAATATGCAATCAGAAGGAATCTTTAATGTATTCTGAATATTTGGGTTTCCTGTTCCTTTCTTGCAGGACCGACCTCCTGCGCGTTTTTACGTTCACAACTACACATAGAAAACAGTACATACATACACTTTACATAGACTTCGACATTGACAATAATATAGTTGACAACTAAATGTATAATTAACCTTCAGTTTTCATTTATGGATTCCATGTTTGGTATCGTTTTACACACTAATAAGTAAATTAGAAGGAATCTTTCATTTGTTCTGAATATTTGCATTTTCTTCTCTTGACTTGCAGGCCCGACCTCCTGCGCGTTTTTACCTTCACAAAAACACATAGAAAATACGTTCCAGCACTACTCACTACATGGAAAAAGAAGATTTGCTAAGGTCGGCTTCAGAGATCAAGCTACTTCTAAGATTGGTACTTGTAGTGCGTCTTTAGTGTACTTATTCTATCCTTGGCATTTGATAGACACCATACTACGTACAATATTTACAAGTGCTCGTTTGTAAGCGAGTGTGTAGGATGTTTTTTCCTTTGACAATCCTGACTTCATCACTGCTTGTTAATCGTCGTAATATTACACAATCATGTACACATATTTCAAGTCATATATCTGCCTTATTGATGCGACGACATGTACGTGTTTACCCTTTGTAACGTGTGGCCGATACTTTTACTGTATTTTTGCCATGTGTAATTCCACTCATAATTCATTCCCGCGAAAGAGGAACGTGCCTATGTTAAAGTACTATTTTCGCTTCTGCGTGTGTCAAGAACTCAGTGTAGAAAATATTGTTTCACTGCATTTTCTGCTCGTTCCTCATACGAATCGTATATCATATTTTCATTAATATTCACCTTACAGTTGCTCAAGCTGTAACAGTTAGTCGCTAAAGAAATATTTTTCATACTAATTTGTTTTACTTTCTGACGCCTATGTAGCAGATTACTGTATTGTAGTGTACTTTATATGTAGCGTGTACCTTTGTTACTATGGACTCCACTGATTCCTCTTTATTCTTCACTGCTTCTTCAAGATGGTCGTTTTCATAATTACTTACCGTACATACATCATCATACTTTGCTTTCCACACTCATACAACCATTCATTCTAAGACTTAAAACTATATAATCTATTCTTTCTTACGTCGCCTTCGTGGCCCTTTCCTAGGTACCACTGCAAAATTAGTCTTCATATTCATCGCCGTACATCCATGTAATTATTCATTAAAAAAATCTTCCACATAAATCGCCATTTATACTCATGTATTACCTACAGGGTTCTTACACTAGAACCACCGCCCTATTTATTTCTTCTCACAAATATAAATAAACTCATATTACTCTAATACACTTTCATTCTCTTCCTGGATTCATTCATGCATGTTATGTCACCACAAACGTAGATTAACTAATTAATACCTCCAATCGAATCTAAAACTTTTCACACTCTCTCTACTTCCAAGTATTATCCAGCAGTGAAATTAATTTGTTTCTGTATATTGCTTTTTTAAACATACAGTACTTACCTTAGTTATTTTATTTTAGTTCGTATAATTACGTTGTGTGCGTATTGGTTGGTTTTCGTATTTACTTAGCTTATCTCCCGCAAGTTGTACGATTCATGTTGACAGTTTTACTCAGCTGCTTATGCTTTTCGTATAAGGTACCATGTAATTAATAGCAACTAACATAAGTGAGTTCTGTAATAGCGAATTCGTGGGTATGTATTCTCCCTATACGTCACGCTCGCTAATTCTAATGTTGTTTGTAAAGAAGTGTAGTCTTATAAGTGCACAATTGCTCCTCTCGCTAAATCTCGTACAATATGTTATTTTGTAGTTTATTTCTCCGTCACACGCACTTTTCTATGTGTATATTTCATTCTACGTTTCCCATCGTCGCTGACTTGCGTGCTTTATGTAAGCCGCTTAGTTCTCAATAAAGTTCAGTGCTAATCGTGTTCTTTTAAGTGTACATGTTGTTACTTTTCTTTTAAACTTGTCTTAATACTGTTGTATATAGTCTGATAGGAATATCTGTGTATATTTTCTTCTCCTTTGAATACTCATACTTATTTCTAACTATGTACTTTCAATAGCCTATTTTAAGTTCACAATTTTAGCGTATTCTACGCTCCTTATACTTTACTTGCACCGATGCGGTCCTTTTCTTAAAACTACGTATGCTTAACTTAATGATATACTCATAAAATTAGTGCTCTTTACAGTATAGTCTCTATCTTGGGGATAAATGTCTGTGTTCGTTTTGTTTGTGTAACTGATTTACGTTAGAGTAATGAGCTGATAGGTACTTCATTTCGTGTCGCTTCTGTTTTGTCCAGTTGGCAGCGCAGCGTGAATGCCGATTCGCTTAAATTCTAGAATGGTTTCCGTCGCGATGCGCAGTGTGTCTTTGCGCATCTAGCTGAGGACACTGAACTCAACCGTGCTTTTTGCCTACTCGACCCCTACGATCAGCTGTTAGCCGCTTCGTATGTAATTGATATAAGTACACTCCGCTTCAAGCGCGGCTGCGCATCTCAGTACTCTTCATCGCTCGTGCCGCTAGCTCAAAGCTCGCGCGCTGTGAATTCCTTTCTTTTCCATCGCTCTTATTTAATTATTTTTATGTATTGTAACTACGTAATCTAATGATTTTCACTCGTCCACTATTGTGTACAATTGTTTTATTTCTTCCCATATATTTAGTGTTCTTTTAAGGAATATGAAAAAGTTTCTTGTGTTTCTATTGATATTTAAGTCTTAAGAAAGTTCAATACCAAAATTACAAGAAAAATCTCTAACGACTAGGTTGCATTCTCATCTCTGCATTTTAGATAGTAGAAGAAAATTGAACATTCCTTATTGACCAAACAGGACAGTAGAAGAGGGAGAGGATAACGAAAATATAAATATTGTACCCCCTAGCTGGAGAGGAACCGAGCGCCAATCGGTTTATTGGCCATAGAGTGACAAACCTCCTACCTACTTGGGTTTTATTAACGCAACAAATAAGGAAAGAACTGGACTTGCACTTTCATTTAATAAATTTCCGCAAATCTTTATGTGGATACATGCCTTTAATTTTAACATTTTTTTTATATTTCCTATCAAGTAGCACCCAGGATGTGGCTTGTCAACAATGATATACGGACCAACATATAACAATTGCCATTTTTTGTTCAATGCCTTTAATTTCGATGATTTCGGATGAGTCCTTAGTAGTACCTCCTGTCCAATCTGGAATTCTATTACGTTTTTCAATTTCTTCTCGTAAATGCCTTTCCTTATTTGAGCTTGCCCTTCCAGTGTTATTAGCGCTTGCCGTACTTTGTCATCTAAGGCTATGTCTTTGTGCCCTAATTTAGGTATCGGTTATGCCCATTCATCTAGTTCCACCTTTTCAAACATAAGTTCGGCCGGTGTGTACCCTGTTGATGTGTGTGGTAGGTGATTTACTATGTGCTGAAACGGACCCACGTATTCTATCCATTTCTTTTGGTTCTGCGGTATATATGTCCGGATAAACCTATTAAATTCACGGAAGCACCGTTCGACAGGACTTGCTTCCGGGTGGAACTTGGATACTAAAATATGACGTATGTTTTGTGATTTTAAAAATGATTTCCATTGGTCACCTGTAAAATTTGAAGCATTATCAATTAGAACCGCTTGCGGTTTCCCAATACGTGGTGTGTAGTCTTCCAGAATCCGTCTTATAATTGGTCCAGACCTAACCGTTTTGACTGCGTACAGCTGGAGATACTTACTAAAAACGTCATACAAGGCTACGATGTATTTAACCCCGCCGCGGGCTTGGCGATAAGGTCCTGCGGCGTCAATAGATACAAGGTCCCTTGGTTGCTTTGGTATTATTGGGTGTAGTACATTAAGACATGTCCTATTTTGATGTTTGACCTTCTGACACACCGCACATCGTCTGATTACTTGCTCTATACGTCGCCTCATATTAGGGAAATAACAATACGTTGCAATTTTTTCAGCACACTTTAGCACTCCATAATGTCCCCACGTGTGTGTGTTGAATTAAGTTGTCCACATATTCCTGAGGTATGCACACACACCACTTATCCATTCGCCGATCTCTTCTATGAAAGAGGACGCTATTATGTATAATGTAATACAGCTTTAACTGTTCGTGTGTTCCGGACTGCAAATATCTTATTACCTTGCTCCATCTCGGGTCTTCTTCCTGCACACGTTGCATGTTTTTGCACATTTCGATATAATATGGTTTAAAAGTTCCATCATTTATTAAAAGTACTTTGAAATCAGATGTTTGTTCCTCTAAGTCGTGATAATCGGTGAGGCCTTGTGGTAATCGTGATAGTGCATTGCCAAAACATTCTGTTCCCCTTTTATGTACAAAACCTCAAAATCAAACTCCTGTAAGTACATGCACCACATCGCTATTCTCTTATGTAACAACTTACATGTCAGATGAAGGGACAAAGCTTGATGATCACAGTAAACTTTAGTATGTTTTCCCCAAAGGTAATATTGAAATTTACGAAAGGACCAACAATTCCAGTTCAGTTACAGAATACGATCTTTCACATTCTGTAAGAGTTCTACTCGCAAAACTTATTACATTGATTTCTTCCTTACCATCTTTTGTTATTATTTGAAACAGACACGCGCCAATCCCCTGATAACAAGCATCAGTGCTTAAACAAAAGTCCAACTCCATATCCGGGTGTTTATGGATAGGTGCATTAATCAGTGCCTGCTTAATGCGTTGAAAATCACTTCACACTCTTTAGTCCACAGCCAACTGGATTTTTACGCAGTAGGTTTAACAGCGAGCTACTGTTCAACAATTGTTGTGGCAGAAATTTCCTGAAAAACGAGGCCATTCCTAGAAATCCTTTTAATTGTCTCTTATTATAGGGTGTTGGGAAATTTCGTATCGCATCTAATTTACCGGGGTCAGGTAAGATCCCTTCTGGTGAAATAATATGCCCTAAAAATTTTATTTTGTCCTTTCCGAATTCAGACTTTCTAAAGTTAACTGTGACATTGTATTCATCGAATTTTTGAAAAACCTTTTCCAGAATACTTACATGTTCATCCAATGTTTGAGTTGCAATTAATAAATCGTCACGTAGAGTGTAACCTGGCTAAGCAACTCCGGTCCAAGTACTTTGTCTAATGCTTCAATAAATACACCAGCGCTCGCGTTTAATCCGAAAGGCAGCACCCTAAATTGGTAACTCCTCCCGGCATTTATGAATCTGTATACTTTCTACTCTCTTCATGCAACAAAATTTGCCAGTACGAGGCTTTCAAATCGAGGTATGTTAAATACTTAACGCCATGAAACTTTAATAACTGCACTTCTAGATTCTCTAGCCTTGTTCTTATAGGAACGATAATTTTGTTTATTTCTCTCGCGTCTAACACCTGCCGCACCGTTCCGTCAGTTTTACCAACTGCGAGAATCGGACTGCAGTAAGGCGAGTGCGATGTTTCAATCACCTTCCACCTAATCATACGCTCTATTTCTTGTCTTACTGCGTCTTTCTTTGCCCAAGGAATGCCATATGACGTTCTACAATAGGTTTCATGCGGGTACACTTCCATTTTATATTCATATCCCCTAATAACACTGGGTTGTTTACAAAAAATGTTATGATATTTGAAGAGTAATTTTGCCAGTTCACTTCGCTGTTCATTGTTAAGACAAGTGGATTTACTTATTTTACTATCTACTGTTTGCTCATCTAGGATCTCACCGTCAGGGTCATCAAATTCCGTCTCCATTGCTATTAAGACTTGAGGGTAGCTAAGTTTAACATCAATATCGGGTATCTGCCTATCCTGATTCGTCGTTGTAGTTTTTATTAAGTCCACTGTCAGTGTGCGCAGTCCTACATGAAATTGACATTCCCCGCAGCCGATATCTATTTTTACCCCATACCTTCTGAACACCTCCATACCAAGTATACAGTTCACTATCTGTTTGTCTATCAACAAGAAAGTACACTGCATAGTTACACCACATATGCTAATGGGTATGCTGGCCTGTAATTTTATAACCTTAGATTTACTTCCCATTGCCGTTACGATCTTACACTTCTCCACGGGTAGCGTGGGTACACTTCCTTCCCTCGCTATCTCTTTGAACAAGCTAGTAGACATGAGGCTTGTCGACGCGCCAGTATCCAAAACAGCGGGTACATCTATGTTTCGCACTTTTACCTTTACTATTGCTTGAATAGTTTCACTTGTCTTGGATGTTGTTCCTTTCTCCTCAGTAAACAGGTCTTCTTTCATTTCTGTGTCCTTATCATACCTTAAAAATAGATTCCGGATGTGCTGTATGTGTAGGTTTGTTTCATTTTCTACTTCCTCCTTTCCGTCCCTGTTCGTGTTAGTGTTTATGACGCTCATATTAGTACTGTGGCACATTGACAGTTCATTACCTTCTTCCTCTAGTCACGCTCGATTACTATTGCTTGGGGGTGGTAAAAGTATGGATTCATTCTCTGCCGTCATTTCTACTATGTTCACTGTATGCTCGCGTGCTCGCCAGTTCGTGTCCCGGTTGTTTCGATTTGATTGTACTGGCTGCCTGTTCTCTCTCGGATCCCTGTGTTGCATATTCCGATCCTGGTAATTTACATTTCCTTGTCGCCTGTTGTCAAAGTTTTCCCTCGGATTCCTAATGTCTCGGCCATTGCCGTACCTATGGGGTTGATATTTATTTTCGTACCCTCGGTCACCCTGTGGCTGGTGGGTAGGCCGATTGTACGGATTGCCGTTGTGACGCGGCGGTGCATACGGATGCCATTCATTCATACGCACACGACCACTATAGTTTCCAAATCCATTGCCGTTACCATAGTTGATCTTTCCGTTTGGGTAGTGTTCATTACCGTTACGATAACTAGGCATGGCTTGCCCATCCTCATGAATCAGATCTATTGAGTCGAGCACTGAAAGAAAATACTCAAGGTCATATTCGGGAACAGTTACTAATTTTTCCCTAACATTTGCAGGTAACTTGTTCTTTAAGATTTTCAACACATCTACATGAGAGATCTGATTATTCCAGTAACGGGTCTTGTTTAGATATGTTTCAAAATAGTTTCTTAGCCCCCCGAATTTTGAATGATATGGTACTGGGTTAAATACCTCTCGCCTTAACCTCTCCTGGATAGCTGTAGACCAGTATTTATCTAAAAATGCATTCTCAAACTGATCATATGTCTCGCAAAGTCCTGACATCTCCGTAGCCCACAAAAGGGTATCACCTTCGGTATGTCCTACTACATATTTGATGTTTTGAGCTTCTGTCCAAGTCCTCGGCAGTACATTTCTTAAGGCTCGGACAAACACTACCGGGTGCGTTCGCTTTTTCTCATTTGAGAATACGGGAAACTGTCGATGTTTTATTAAGCTCTCATCCATTAACAACGCTGTCCAGGAGTGCGGAACAGCATTTCCCTGCAGTGACGGTATATTTGTTTCACAAAAATTTTGCCCGTTGCTCGCGTCGTGCGTCGACATGCGGTCGCGCGGCGTGGGTTGGGCATTGTTGTCCGCGCCACTGATTCCTCCCACTGGCGGATGGCTGTTTAGCGCTCCGCTTACCGCCCCGGCGATGATATTACCGTACTTTGTTGGCTAACTATTTCGTCCCTTAACCTTTGTTCTACCTGTCTGATATCCTGTTCTATGCGTTTTAAGATTTCTTCTTCCTTTTCCCCCATTACTTCATTTACCGCTTCCACATAAGTGCGCTGTTCACGTACGCATTTTTCTGCGAACGTTGTGTTATCGTCCTTTGTATTACTCTTTACCGTTTCGTAAAGCTGCACAATGTCTGAGTTGATTCTCGTGTGTTCTAACTTGAGTAACCCTATCTCCACTGTGATTTTCTCTACATTTTCTGGCAAGTCGTCACAGAAAGAATGTAGTTTCGCTACTTCTGATTGTACATTGTCTAACTTAACCTGCGTATTCTTTTGCATAGCCTGTAAATTTTCTTGGGTTTCTCTAATACCGGATAGCTCCTGTCGATATGTGTGTGTTAGTGTCTCAAAATTTTCTCTCATTATGCCTTTTAATTTCTCACCCATATCATGAACTGAAATTTGCACTTGTTCATTAATTTTCCTATCCACCTCCGTGGAGATTTGCGAAATCTGCTGTGTGAACTTCGTATCCATATTATTGAGTTCTGTGCGCAAACTTTGTACCTCGCCTGCAATGTGCGTCATGTTTGTATTTACCTTCGCGATCTCGGACTTTACTGTGATCATGTCTGCTTTCATGTTAGTCATGTCTTATTTCATGTTAAGTCATGTCTGCTTTCATGTTAGTCATGTCTGCTTTTATTATGTCTAAACTCGACATCTTTGAATTAATTGTGTTCATGTTAGTTTGTATAGTTTCTGTTAAAGCTCGAAATAATGCTTGCATATCTTCTCTATTCATTTCCGGCCTACGCCTGTCAGCATCTGCGTCTGTACTACGCGTACTACGTTCATTTAAAATATTCTCCTGCTTTGAGTTGTCATTAATTTCGTCTATTGTAATCAAAGTATTGCTGGTACTGAAATGTTCTGTATTCACGGGCGTCGAATGCAACAATGGCATGTTGCTCCCAGCATCCAAATAATCACCGGTTAACGGTTCTAAACCACTCATTGTTGCGTTTTGTAAATGCACATCCACTACATTGGCATTTTGATTTTCGAATGACATTTCCTTATTGTTTTGACTCTCCATTATAGAAACTCTTAAGGCACTACAGTTATGAAAATCAGTATTTTCTCTCTTTAGATTTCACTTTCCTGGTACTTCTCACGCTAAAAATGCATATACAGCTGCATGTAATTGTGATCTCAGTTGTTGTTCGGTCATTGTCTCTACTCGAATACAATAGCGTTAATCTCTGAAGCTTTAGATTCTCGATTTTAGGAAATAGGTGCTTGCGTTTTCTAATATGCTTACTGGGAACGCATTTTCTATATGCATTGCGCGGTCCTACCTGATTGTTGTCTTGTAACTGTTACGTCCTCTATTGTGCTTTGTTGTACGTTCTTGGTATTGTCGTCCTCTTCCTTCTAATTTATTTATTATTTCCTTTCAGTATCACATCACCGTCTCCGTCACATCATCAGTGTACATGGAACATAAAGAAATTGTTAACATACATGTATATTCATTTTCCTAACAATACTAGTACTCACAGTTTTGCCCACTACGTATCATGCCTGTCACTTGTCGCCACTTTATAATATAATAAAATGATATTATAATAGGATGGGGAATGAATGATAATAAAATGTTGGAATGTGTGGCTTTTTAAAATGGATGAACTAAAGAGATTAATTCTTTGGCATGAAGGACAAGCACAATAAGCTAGGCATTGCCTGTAACGGGAAAGGAATCATTTTAGTTTATATTTATATAAATAAATCGTCTTCATAGTATTTTATGCGTACCAATTATTAATATTATGTCCGATCGCCGTCTCCTTGACTGTGGCCGTGTTGTTATATTCGGATCTTCGTAAATTTTCCGAAGTACACAGGTGGGCTTCCTTTCTTCTTATTGCATTACTTCTTGAAATAATAATAACTCTCACAAATATTCTGTTAATAAAACACTACTATATTTCTGTTCGATGCACATAGAAAATACACACAATGGCGGACTGCAATTACTCGCTAAAAATGGCGGTTCTCACTCGTTCACTCACTGAGCGAAATCTTCCTTCCAACAACTCGTACAAGAACAAAAACTGCTCTCTCGTTTAACATCTGAAAGTAAAAAATAACTGACGGTAGGCACAGGCTCTACGCTGGGCTACTACCACCTCATCTTTTCTCTTTGCTTTTAAAGAGGATGAAAACATAAAAGTAAGAAATGCAAAAGGTATATCACAGTCTGATCATTATTAAAATTTTTAATATGCCCATACCGCTTACTATGAGTAATCAACAACCTCCCACGTTCGTACTGGTGTGTACGTCAGCTGAAACGCCGGTGATTAAGAAATATTTTGTATGAGGGTCTGCGCCATGTCCCTAGACCGAGCCATTGAAGACCTGCACACACAACTGTGCGGTTGTTTCTAACGTTACTCATAATCTTGAATGTCTATAAAAGCACATGTTGGAGACACTTATCTGGAAACAAGAATAAAATAAAATAAGCAGGAGGCCAGACACAGACTATACGAAAATGTACAGAAGATCCTTAGACGCCAAAGTACAGGTGACCGTGGAATAATACCCAAATAGGAGCTCAAAATGCCAATTATACATATCGAGATCACTACATTAACTCTGTAATCCGTTCGATATCTCCTCCTAAACCATTAGATCGATGGCAACAATACATAGAACACTTATTATTTATAGTCCTTAAGGATGTACTTTGGGTGTAAGAATCAGTTACG
Source organism: Schistocerca gregaria (assembly GCF_023897955.1). Taxonomy (NCBI): domain Eukaryota; kingdom Metazoa; phylum Arthropoda; class Insecta; order Orthoptera; family Acrididae; genus Schistocerca; species Schistocerca gregaria. The sequence goes on along the minus strand of NC_064924.1, from coordinate 590,646,712 downwards.
GAGGTTTATATAGGAACACCCAACTGAGGTGGAGATTGGTGTGAGAGGGCTTGGTAATGTCTGATATCTCGGTTGCCCTGAAGAACCATTGGATTGTGGAAGGGTAGTATCGGAATGCGTTCGAGGTGGTATATATTGGGGCTGGCTTAACGTCCCCCATACTAATTGCTTAATGCGATAATATGGCTGTGATCGTTTATGCCCAATGAATTTATGTCTGGACAAGGCTATCGCCTCAGAGGAAAATTTGACTGCTTAGTGGACGCAAGTGAACAACAAGTTATTCAAAGAGCAACCACTTATCCTGGAGTACTTTCTGCTTATATGGATTTTTATTTAAAACTTCAAACAGTGCCACCATTCACATAAAATACGAAACGAAAATGGGTACTACATGACTCACAGAAATCACAACCAATCGGATTTACAATACTGAAATGATTTAATATTGTCCCCAGCTCAACAGGGCAGTGACTCATCAATAACGCAGACAGCAATTAATTTCTAAGCAATTAGCTGTACGTGCGGAAACAGAAGATTTACACGTTTCGTACACCACAACACGTCACGACATAATAATATATAAAAAGGAACCTGTCTTATATCACTAATACTCACATCATTGGAAAAGATGTTTAAACTCGTTAATGAAGAGTAAACGACTGATATGAGTTATCTCTTGGTTATGACAGTAATTTTCGCAACCTACGTTTAGGGTCTACTTACGTGAAATAGATTCAGGGACTTGGAAAATTATGTCCTGGAAAATATTATGATTATTATGAAAACTTACGGACTCAAATAAACTTTTGTGTTTCAACAGAATGACATCACCAAAACATGAACGAAGTCAGCACACAATAGGATTATCATAATAGACGAAAACTAAACATATTAACTCCATTTTTCCTTTCTTTCACTCGCAGTAGCCAGAATGTCCTTAATTTACTTTGTCGTTACTCAATTAACAAGAATAATATCGCCTCTGAATATTATTTAATACATCTGCCAACTCTACGATTTTTACCTCCCACATTTCCCTATAATATTCTATAAGCAATTCGTCATTAATCAAATGGTCTACCCATATAATCTTCAGCATTCTTCAGTAGCACCACATTTGAAAAGAACATACTCTCTTTTAGTCTAAATTGTTTATAGCTGTTTTTCACTTCCACACGTGGCTATATTCCACATAAATACATTCAGAAGAGGCTCAAAATACTTAGACCAATATTATACGCTATAAAATTTCTCTTCTCCAGAAACACTTCTCTTGTCATTGCTAGACTACATTTTATATCCTCTCTACCGTGGCCTCATCAGTAATTTATCTATCTTAACAACAAAACTCGTGTACTACATTAAGTGTCTCATTTCCTAACCTTACTCTCTAAGAACCATCGGATATATTTCGAGTGAATTCCACTAGCTTATTTCGCTTTTATTTTTCCGTTATATTCAGCTGCTCTTACAAGTTATTTGCAGTGTGAGAGAAGGTCCTTGGTAACATCAAAGTTTTAATTCTCACTAAAGTCTAAATTCAATTCCAAATTTCAATTTTGGTTTCCTTTAGTGGTTGCTCACTTTAGCGGTTGAATAACATCGGGGAATTGGGGATAAGCTACAACCCTTGCTCACTCCCTTCTCAACCACTAAGTCCCTCTCATGCCCCTGGAAGCGTCTGTTTTCTATACAAGCTCTAAACAGACTGTCGCTCTCTGTATCTTAAACCTGCTGAATTCATAATATCAAAGGCAGTTTTCGAGTCAAACCTCTGCTCTAAATCTATAAATGGTGTAAACGTGGATTTTCCTCTTCCCAATCTAGCTTCTAACACATGTTGTGGGTTGACTATTGCCTCACGAGTTTCTACGTTTCTTAGGAATCAGTAATGATTTTCCTTGAGATTGAATACTACCAGTTTTTTCCAGTTTTCTGTGAAGTATTAGTGTTAGTATTTCATAACCATGACTTACTAAACTGGATGTTCGGTAATATCTACAGATGTGTGTACCTACCTCTTTAAAATTAGAATTACTATACTCTAATTGAAGGCAGAGAGTACATCCATGTCTCATACACATTGCACACCAAAGGGAAGAGTTTTGTTATGGCTTGCTCTCCATAGGCTGTCGTCTACTCGCGGAATCTTCATTCCACCTAGGTCTGCCATTGCTCTATAAAATTATTCTCTCTGTGTCATATCTTCTATCCCGTCTTTTCCTACGAACTCTTTCTACAATATTGTCTCCAAACGCGTCTCCCTTGTATAGACTCTACATTTCTTCCAACATTAACCTTTCTCTTCTTTGCACTGGACTTTTAGCATAACTGCTTCTTTCTGCATAAGCCTCTTCTGTTGCTCTTGGTAGGTGGGTGGGCTCCAAAAGTGACTGAAAGATTATACTTCTACTAATTTTAAGTTGCAGTTTTGTAACAAAGACCAGAGGTAGATTTAAAACACTTTAATTAGACCCTTGGTGTAAGGTATTTACTGGTGTGGCCAATGTAGGGTCCCATATGTAGTGCGAATTAAAGAAAGCATATTGTTACTTAATACTCTAGTTCATCGCTTGTTAAATTGTTGTAGTACAGTAATCACATAACACAGACGAGTGGCTCAAAACGCTTCACATGTGGCTAAACGTTTGCGTATAAGTTCACCGTATCACTGTCCTCATAACTCTTAAGGAACTCGAAACAATTAAGATAGTGCACAAAGTAAACAATAAGTCTGTCAACACTGTCCTGCAATTAGTCATTGTTCATAGAAGCCAGTACTCATTGCATTTGTATAGTAATTTCTCATTCGGAATTAATTAGCAAGTATTTTCAAAGAAATCACGAATTAAACCCACCAGTAGAGAAATCGAACTGTATGCCATATTTGAGAGTATTTCAGAACGTTAGTTATTGGACTACAAGACATTACTCACGGCAGGAGAGATAACTGTTGCTCACTTTATTCTCAGCGGCATATACCCTGACCTCAGATGCGCTAGATCTGTACAAATGTAATAAATGAATATTTCACATCAGGGTCATTTCCAGAGCAGTTCAAACAGCCATGAATTATACCTTTGCTTAAGAAAGGTAATTCAGAATGTAACATTGTGTGACTGCCTTATCATTTTAAATCATTCACTAATCGAGCAGTCGCTCGGCAACAGCTACAGTTAGCAAATAATATTGCGAAAATGTAAAACATGAACGACCTGTGACGTAACTTTTTTATTCTCGAAGCGCCGTCAGAGATGCAGTGAGTTATTGACTTTGAAAACAGCGGCGCGAAAAACGGAGAGAAGAAGAATACTTTTAGACTTTTTTTTGATGTACGAGATATTCTCGATGAACCGTTACTCATTCTTCTCTTGTCTCTTGTAACTTGTGTCGGACGCGCATCTCTTGCCGCCGTATTATTATCGTTAAAATTATATTATTTTAGTGTAAAGTAAAAGTGCAATACTAAAAGTGCAATATTGCATAGCAGTAAATTTATTGTGCGACGTGTATGTGAAATCTTCAAAGCAATTATTGTCATTACGAGAAGAGAAGTGGCAGTCAAAACGGCATCCACGTTAAATCCTTCATTTCAGTGTAAGTTCATCTATTAATTGCCATAAATTCAGAGTCAAAAGGAACTGGTGTATGGACTGTTTATTTAATATAGGATCTATGTCTCACTCCTTCGTGAAGTTATTTAATTTTCTTTATGTTTCTGCTAAATAGAGAGTTCACAGTCATGAATTCTTTCGTCGAGTTCGGACGGAAGTTGCATGCGGCGAAATATTTTCTCCGCGCCATATTCTGCTGGTAAACTGCGGTCCCTTGGGAAATTCATGTTGAGCTATCCAAAAATAACTGTATCTAGAATAGGCATTTACTCTCCTCTGCAATACAACTTCCGAACTGATCAGACGATCCAACAAGAGACAGACGCACACGGTCGGCGTTCGCAAATATATTTCCGCCTCTGATTATAGCTATATGTTACAGCACAAGAAGTAAACATATTGTTGTAATAAGCGACTACGAACGGGAACATTCATACCTGTATGTTTATGTATACAAATTACGTAAATATATCGTTGTAAGAAGAAATAGAAAATTACTGGCCCATTTCCATGCTGTCACAATTTTCAAAAATAATAGAAGCACTTATGAAAGACAGATTAATGAATTACCTGAATAAAAACAATCTTTTAAGCGAATCACATTTCGGTTCTGAATAGGCAAAAATATGGAGTCAGCCATAGTAGAACACACAAAAGTTGTACTTGGTGCTCTTGATAAAGATCAATGCGTCATGGTCATATTTTAGTATCTTTCTAAGGCCTTTGATATAATCGACAACAAGATTCAATTAAGTAAGTTAGAAGCATTAGTAATAAGAGGGGTAGTTAATGACCGGTTTCGATCATACCTAGCAGATAGGGTACAAAGAGTAGAGATAACACATACTTCAAATATTTCTACACATTCAGAAAAACACACATCAGAACCAAAATACAGAGGGGTTCAAGAAAATGTGTCCACTGTTTAAAAGTCCATAACTGGCAAACTAATAGACGGAGTTGTCTAGTCTTTGGTAGTATAATAGTTTGTAGTTACGACAATCACCACATAATCGTTGTATTGCTTTGTTTTGTTTTGTCAGATGACAGTCGCCATATGTTTGTTCTTAGTTGCACCTAGGTGCTCGATTAAACATGGCTGACGCAAGGCTTACATTCGATGAAAGGAAGTCAATTTTGAAGTTGTATTTTAAGTACGAAAACATTAATGAGGTTCAACGGCAACGCCGAAGTGAGTATCAAACAGAGCCACCAACACGTTTAACGATTCGCCGCATTCGAGACATATTTGAAGCCGGAAGCTGTGTTAAAGATGTACACAAACAACGATCTGGACGACCTGTAACAGTAACAAGTCCAGCTAACTCCCTTTGTGTGTTACAACAATTCACTCGCTCTCCACAGAAACCTGTAAGACAAATATGCCCGTGAAACTGGAGTGAGTCACTCGAGGGTTCGGCGAATGTTGAAGACAGCAAAGTGGAAGTGATGCATCCCCTGATTGCTACGAGGACGACCCAGATCACAGAATTGAGTATTGCGAGTGGTGTACCAACATGGTGCGCAACGATGAAGAGTTTGCAGAGATGATTGTTTGGTCTGATAGGGCACAGTTCAAACTCCGTGGTACAGTAAATCTCCACAATTGCATCTACCAGGCCAACGAAAATCCGTAAGTCCATGTAGACAAAGCCATGAATTTGCCGGGAGTAATTCTGTGGTGTGGGTTGTCTTACCAGGGTTTCATTGGGCCATTCTTCTTTGACGGCACAGTTACTGCTGAGGTGTACCTTCAGAAGCTTCAGACATTCATTTTACCTGCCATCCGAGACTTGTATGGAGACGGAAGAGTTTACTTTCAGGAAGATGGTGCCCCAGCCCACTACCAAAGTCGTGTTAGGATGGATAGGCCGTAGAGGTACTGTGGAGTATCCACCACGTTCCACATACCTAACTCCAGATCTTACTCCACACTCGATGCTCCATAAAGCAAATTGTTATCAGTCATGTTTCCACCAAACATTCTTATTTGTATCATGGTGGACGAATATTCTATCCACTGCCTATGACAATGTACTGTCCTAAAATTTTATCTCTCTTCCTGAACAAACAAACGAGCCTGGCTATGGAAAACGGAGTATGACAGTTGCTTCAAGGAGGCAACATGCGAATCAAAGTATGACAATTGTTCCAAACAGGAAAAATTTGGGAAAAAAACACGACATGGTATTCGCAAAAAGATAGATTTTGCAACTATACTACACGACAGACAATAGAAACTTTGGTTTTTGGGAGCAGAACCCCTGATTTTGTGGCGTAGAACACCAGTCACTTAAGCTATATGGACCCACAATTTCTGGCGTTGCGCCCCAGATAGACGACGAACAAGAAAAATACAAGAACACCAACAAGTTACTTGTAAGTTGAGTGTCCTGTAAAAGAAGAATCGAAACACACATCTAGGGTAATGCACCGCTAACTAGGTGATGTGTCTGCGAAGGTCAGCAGACCCCATATCAAAGTTCTCCACTGACGTATCAGCATGTATTTGGTGTAAGAGAAACTCCAAGTTTTTGGCTTCAAAAAATAATCTGTCTTTTCCGAATCCACACTCAGATTTTTTCTCAACCTAACATATTCATTTTGGGCAAGTTCGGTAATTGCTGGAAATTCCACTTCCCTTCTGAAAATGTTTTTGGGTCTTCCACTAAAGATGAGCTCGCATTAAGCAAACTCTGTAGCCTCATTCCGTAAGTTACTGATAATACTCTCAAAGTGATGTAATAGCAGGCCCATGCCAAATACTTTTGCTGCAGTTGGTCCCATAAAATCTACTGACTTCCTTCATAACCCTCTCGCTCCTACTGCCTTGCGCAAAATATGTTGTAATTTTGATATTTTTCATTTTATATGTCCCAAAGCACTGCGTGAATAGTTCCAAAAGAAACCAGTATCTAATCTCTTAAGTAAGAAAAAGTGAATAGCACAAAAATATATGTCTGCAATCCTCTGTGGACAGCGGCAGTGTCCCCAGTAGGTCGGCATTGATTAGTTCCCTTGGTTCATTAGGCAAAATAGAATGTGTTAACCATTTACTTGGCACACTAGTTGTCTTAAATCAATGGCTTTTATCACACTCTTCCAGTCTGTGCTTAATTCTCCACCACAAGTTGTAAAAAATAGTTTTCTAAAATGTAGCTGGAATCTTCCTTGCCACGTTGCTGTTTTGAAGAAAGTAATTCGACTTATCTGCATGCTGTTTCGGACTAGACAGCTTCCACTCCTGATTGTCCAAATTTTTCCTTGTAAATAGTGGAACTTTATGAATGGTATTGCAGTACTGTTTTATTTTTGGTTCCTTGCGTTTTTGTACTTCTGTTTGACGAACTGTGGATCTTAGTTCTGTTCTATTTTGATTTATTTGCAAATTTTTCTAACTGACCTTTCTCTTTTACTCCTTGCCTGTAAAACGACCGGATGTGATCCCCATCGTCCTCAGAGTCGTCACTATCTTTCCTTCCTTCCGACATTCTGTGAACAACATGAGCGTAACGTAGGCCGTTCCTTTAATATAACGAATCTTTAAATCAAAATGTTGCAGATATATGGCTCACAGAGACAATGCTCTATGTTTCAGTCTACACTCCTGTAGACAACTCTACATTTGTGGTTACATGTACTAGAGGTTAGTGCCCCAATAGATAACATTCAAACACTGAAAACCAAAAATAATTTCTAATATTCAAAGTCTGAAATATGGTACTTATTTCCATGTGCATCTAAAGTTCTACTTGCAAAATCACTTCCAGTTCAATTGTTACTTACTGAAACATTTTGATCCTCACAACACAAAACTTGAGTCAGTTCTCATACAGAGATGGAATGACAAACTGGGATGGTAAATAATGTGCTTTCAACCAATTCTTTCCCTAAATTTATAAACGCCTCGTCGCCCTCTTTAGTCTGGATTCATGCTCCATATTTTTCCAGTAAATTTCCTAGATAAGGATGGTTGTAAGTCTCATCTGTCGCAAATTTCCGACAATATCCAAAAAGGCCAAACATAGCTTCCAGTTCCTCCTTACCCGTTGGTGAGGGAAAGTCAGAAAGAGCGCTTTTTCCACATCAGGGAATATAAACTCTTGGATAATTTGTGACCCAAAAAGGCAATTTGCTTTTATCAAATTCAGGTTTATATACTTTTCATTTCATTTCATTACCCCTTTGTACATGCTTTCAAGACTTTATCCTAAATTTTGTAATAGTCAAACTAATCGGAATCAACATAAACAGTAACTTAGGAAATTATTTTATCCTCTGACATTTTCTCAATTGCACACAAATAGATATGTTTAATCTGGAAAGCACAATGGAATTCTGATAGCACAAACCTTCATGTAAAAAGACTGTACAAGGTCTAAATTCCTTTGGCAGGCTGATACTCCAATACCCACAAGTTCTATAACAGAAGTCAAAATCTACATCTATAGAGTATTTATAAAATTTGATCTGTGTAAGCTTGTCTGTCTCTATCTTTCAAAATAATTTCATTAAATTTTCTGGCATCCAGGACAACCTTGAAACGCATAACCTTTTTTCTTACCAGCCCCAATGGACTATTGGGCCAACTACCTGTCCTTTTAATAACCCCCCTTCCACATCTTTCTAATCGCCATGCTTACTGCTTCTCAAGTAGCAAACGTTATGACATATGGTTTCTTAAAAACGGTTCATGTTCCTTAAATTTCAATCAACAGTGATTGCTCAGCATCTGTTGCTATCAGCGGCCGTTATACACTTTTTTTTTTTTTTTGGTCATCAGTCTACTGACTGGTTTGATGCGGCCCACCACGAATTCCTTTCCTGTGCTAACCTCTTCATCTCAGAGTAGCACTTGCAACCTACGTCCTCAATTATTTGCTTGACGTATTCCAATCTCTGTCTTCCTCCACAGTTTTTACCCTCTTCAGCTCCCTCTAGTACCATGGAAGTCATTCCCTCATGTCTTAGCAGATGTCCTATCATCCTGTCCCGTTCTCCTTTTCAGTGTTTTCCACACATTCATTTCCTCTCCGATTCTGCGTAGAACCTCCTCATTCCTTACCTTATCAGTCCACCTAATTTTCAACATTCGTCTAAAGCACCACATATCAAATGCTTCGATTCTCTTCTGTTCCGGTTTTCCCACAGTCCATGTTTCACTACCATACAACGATGTACTCCAGACGTACATCCTCAGAAATTTCCTCCTCAAATTGAGGCTGGTATTTGATATTAGTAGACGTCTCTTGGACAGAAATGCCTTTTTTGCCATGGCGAGTCTGCTTTTGATGTCCTCCTTGCTCTGTCAGTCATTGGTTATTTTACTGCCTAGGTAGCAGAATTCCTTAATTCCATTGACTTCGTGACCATCAATCCTGATGTTACGTTTCTCGCTGTTCTCATTTCTACTTTCTTCCTTATCTCCGTTTTTATTCATGCCTCTCCATATTCTACAATGCCCCTTTTAGTAGGCAGATAGCTTAATCGAAAGCTTTACTCCTCATATGTTGTTTTCCAAAACAGACACATCGTACAAGCTATTATTACACATGATAAAAATTTACCGTTAGTAAAATCAATATTTTCATTCCATTTACACAAAAATTCAGTCCGGTCCTCTGCAGGATGTCGATTTTCAGGTCAGGTATCACGAGAAAATTACACTCCAATTGATAAACAGCAAGATCTACAGCCATAACACTTCTACTTTAATACTCCTTGACATTTTACCAGTTACACCTATAATTCGCATACCAGGTGCAGGCTACTATTACACCTTCACTAACTCTACTAGACTCAAAAAACACCTGTGATACATCGTTCAAATCACCACCACTGTCCAGCAAACACTAAACAGATGTACATTGCACATTACAACACTACACACGCCTGGCGTGATATCCCGATCATTCCCTATACAGGTTTCTACACTCCTGGAAATTGAAATAAGAACACCATGAATTCATTGTCCCAGGAAGGGGAAACTTTATTGACACATTCCTGGGGTCAGATACATCACATGATGACACTGACAGAACCACAGGCACATAGACACAGGCAACAGAGCATGCACAATGTCGGCACTAGTACAGTGTATATCCACCTTTCGCAGCAATACAGGCTGCTGTTCTCCCATGGAGACGATCGTAGAGATGCTGGATGTAGTCCTGTGGAACGGCTTGCCATGCCATTTCCACCTGGCGCCTCAGTTGGACCAGCGTTCGTGCTGGACGTGCAGACCGCGTGACACGACGCTTCATCCAGTCCCAAACATGCTCAATGGGGGACAGATCCGGAGATCTTGCTGGCCAGGGTAGTTGACTTACACCTTCTAGAGCACGTTGGGTGGCACGGGATACATGTGGACGTGCATTGTCCTCTTGGAACAGCAAGTTCCCTTGCCGGTATAGGAATGGTAGAACGATGGGTTCGATGACGGTTTGGATGTACCGTGCACTATTCAATGTCCCCTCGACGATCACCAGAGGTGTACGGCCAGTGTAGGAGATCGCTCCCCACACCATGATGCCGGGTGTTGGCCCTGTGTGCCTCGGTCGTATGCAGTCCTGATTGTGGCGCTCACCTGCACGGCGCCAAACACGCATACGACCATCATTGGCACCAAGGCAGAAGCGACTCTCATCGCTGAAGACGACACGTCTCCATTCGTCCCTCCATTCACGCCTGTCGCGACACCACTGGAGGCGTGCTGCACGATGTTGGGGCGTGAGCGGAAGACGGCCTAACGGTGTGCGGGACCGTATAGCCCAGCTTCATGGAGACGGTTGCGAATGGTCCTCGCCGATACCCCAGGAGCAACAGTGTCCCTAATTTGCTGGGAAGTGGCGGTGCGGTCCCCTACGGCACTGCGTAGTATCCAATGGTCTCGGCGTGCATCCGTGTGTCGCTGCGGTCCGGTCCCAGGTCGATAGGCACGTGCATCTTCCGCCGACCACTGGCGACCACATCGATGTACTGTGGAGACCTCACGCCCCACGTGTTGAGCAATTCGGCGGTACGTCCACCCGGCCTCCCGCATGCCCACTATAGGCCCTCGCTCAAAGTCCGTCAACTGCACATACGGTTCACGTCCACGCTGTCGCGGCATGCTACCAGTGTTAAAGACTGCGCAGGAGCTCCGTATGCCACGGCCAACTGGCTGACACTGACGGCGGCGGTGCACAAATGCTGCGCAGCTAGCGCCATTCGACGGCCAACACCACTATTCTTCCTTTTCTCAGTTTTCCTACTGTCGTATTCCCTTCACAGTTAAATTTTCCTCTCCCTTAACTACCTGAATAATTTCTTGTATCACATCAATAATTTCTTGTATCTCTTCATACTCGATGGAGCTAGTCGGCATATAAACTTGTATTACTGTGGTGGATGGGTGCTTTATGTCTGTCTTAGCTACTATAATGCTTTCACTCTGCTGTTCATAGTAGCTTACTCTCGTTCCTATTTCCTTATTCATTATTTAACCTACTCCAGAATTACCATTATTCGATTTTGTATTTATGAACTTACGTTCCTTTACCTGAAGTCCTGTTCCTCCCGCCACCGAACTTCACTAATTATCACTGTATCTAACTTCCATCTATCCATTTCCTTTTTTGAATTTTGTAACCTATCTGCCCATATGACATCTAACAATCCACTCTCCGATCCGTAGAAAGCCAGTTTTATTTCTCCTGATGCAACGTACTTCTAAGTAGTCTTCGTCCGCAGATGTGAACGAAGAACTACTGTACCTCAGTTATAATTTACCAAAGAGGATACTATCAACATTTAACCATATAGGACAGGTACTTGTTCTCGAAAATAACTACTGCTGTGGTTCCCGTTGCTTTCAGCCGTTAGCTGTACCAGCACAATAAGGCCGTTCTGGCTGATGTTACAAGGCCATTTCAGTCATTCATCCAAACTGCTGCCATTGCAACTATTAAAAATGTTGCTTCCCCTCTTCAGGAACCACACGTTTGTATGGTCTTTCTACAAAAACTCATCCGTCATGGTTGTATCTACGATTCGGCTCTTCATACCGCTGAGGCAGGCAAGCAAGATTAGATACCTGCAATTTTCACTTATTTTTCTTATTATTCAAGTAAAGTCACTAAAATTATGCCACTGCGTAATGTCTCACAAGTTTTCTAACGTGAACTAAAATCAAACAACATCACATTTCGTTGCGGATGTCAAGCCGTGGACTTCGTTGTCGCCTGCAACTATCCCAGTCCTCCATATAATAGTGCGGACACGTACAAGAGAAAAAAAGTTCGCAATGATCAGTTATGGAGAAAGATCTGGATGGTATTGGATTATTTTACATCTGTCCATCATGGTATTGATGTGTCGAGACTAACAAATGCGCCTTACTTAGGCCCGACAGTGCACGCCATTTGTGTGGGTTCTCTCTTACGCGTCACATCCAAGTAAGTCTCCTGAACATTCTGCTCGGACGTCATATTAGAGTACAGATAAAGCACTCCTCCACAGGACTTTACTTCCAACCAACGATATTGCTTTTCTTATGTTTCCATAACGGCATTAACCCAGAATGGATACAAAATAATTCATACTCACTCATGCTCATAAATTTAGGATAATTACAGAATGTCGTGACACACAACGTGGCACTACACAAAACTAGTGCTAATAGTATAAGCACATAGGGAACACCACACGACACACATCTGTAAGTCCAAGGTATTGGTGATCAATTGAGAAAACCGTCCATGAGCACATGTGCTACAAAACGCCATTGTTTGCTGCGTATGTACCTCGACATCAGTATGGGATATGATCACCATTCACACTTACATCGGCCGCACAATGGAATGATATACTCTTGATCAGGTGGTGGAGCAGCTGCCGGGGTATAGCCTCCCATTCTTGCACCAGTGTCTGTCGGAAAAGGGAGGGTCCTAGGGGTTTGAAGACGTGCAGCGATACATCGACCGAGAGCACTCCAGACGTGCTCTATGCAGTTAAGGTCTGTAGAACAGGTATTCGCCTGATATCTTCTGTTTGAAAGTGTTCCTCCACGATGGCAGCTCGGTGTGGCAGTGCATTGTCATCCATCATTAGGAAGGTGTGACACATTGCACCCCTGAAAAGGTGGACAAACTGATGCAGAATGACGTCCCACTGTACCTGACCTGTTATAGTTCCTCTGTCAAAGACACGCAGGGGTGTACTTGCACCAAACATAATCCCTTCTCACACAATCAAACCACTGCCTCCATACAGGTGTCTTTCAACGACATTAAGCGGTTTGCATCTGATTCCTGATTCACACCAGATGAAAACCCGGTGAGAATCACTGTTCAGACTATACCTGGATTCGTCCGTGAACATTATTTTATTTATTATTTAGCGTATGGCTCATAATATCATAGTAACATGTACAGGAACAACACGATTAAAAAAATTACATATGTATAAACAGAACAATAAATAACAGTTTGTATATAAGGATACCACCAATTGTTAATTTACACTCACAGAAGAGCAATCACAAACAAAAGTCTAACTCAGATAATATATGGTCGATTACCTCTTGGGACGCTATTAGGAAATCCTGTGGGTCACCCTCATATGGCCTTACTGGGTATTCATGCACGATGTGTTTGACTGTCTGTCTCTCAGGGCCACAGTCGCAAGCAGCCGAGTAAAGTTTACCCCATCTGTGTAAGGAGTCGGCGCATCACCCACAGTTGGTTCTGATGCGATTAAGAGTTGACCAAAGTTTGCGAGGGCAATCAAATCCTTTTGGTTTACTAAAGATGCATGGCATACTGTGACAGTTTACTGCTGTTCTGCTCTCCCATTCCTCTTTCCATCGGTCACTTTTTTTAAAGTTGGTTTGGCGCAGCTCCTGTACGGCCTTTAGTGGAGGTTGCCTAGATAGGAGTCGGTTTCCTTGGATGTCGTATCTTCATGGATTTCTAATTGAGGGTTGGTCATGCTTTTTTAAAATTCTCTAACCAGAGCGTGTTCTCGGCGCAGGTTAGGAGGGGCTATGATACTGAGAACGGGCAGCCACACTGTAGGAGTTGGCCTGATCGTGCCTGATATAATACGCATTGCTGTATTAAGTTGGCTGTTGGCTGTTGAGCCACACTGAGGCACAGTGTTCTGCCACTGGATAAACCAAGCCAAGTGCGAATGTTCTTAAGATAGATGCTGTGGAGCCCCAAGTAGTGTCACAGAGCTTCTGCAATATGTTGTTGCGTGTTTTAAGTTTCACTGCAGTTTTCGTCAGTTGTTCTTTGAATGTTAGTGTCTTATCTAGGGTAACCCCAAGGTACTTTGGGTGTTTGTAGTGATTTAGTATTTTCCTGTATAGATATACATGTAGTTCTCTGTTGGCCATTTTGTGGTTCAAATGGAAGGCACATAAATCCGTCTTTGTAGCACTAGGTCCATTTTCTAAAGTTCTCGCTGACAACCCCTAGGTCACTTGTAAGGATATCTTCGGCAGTTTCTACATTTCTGTGGGCTGTTAGCAGAGCCCAGTCGTCAGCATAACCAAATTTGCACGATCTGGTTGCAGGCATGTCAGCGATGTAAAGGCTGAAAAGGAGAGGCGCAAGGGCAGAGCCTTGTGGGAGTCCATTATTGAGTTTCATCTGTCTACTTCTCTCATTCTCCATTATTACTTGGAAGGTTCTATTTGACAACACATCGTCAATGAGGTTGATTATCTTCTTGCAGGGGACGGCACAGGTGAATCTGTACATGATTCCCTGTTTCCAAACTGTATCATAGGCTTTTGTTAAATTTATGAATGCTGCAGCTACTTTATGTTTCTTCTGAAACCCCGCCTCTATATATGTTGTCAATGATAGGACTTGATATGTACAGCAGCGATAGGGACGGAATCCTGCTTGTTCGATAGGGATTTTTTTTAGTATAGTTTGGCCTGTTGAGGAGCAGCCTTTCTACTAATTTATAGACTATACTGAGAAGGGCAATGGGCCGGTAACTCTCTGGCCTATCGCCTGGTTTACCAGGTTTCAGGACTACGATGATCTTTGCTCGTTTAAGTGAGGGAGGAATGTTATCCACTTAGAGAATGTTCGTAAAGAATTTATCCAGCCATTGTTTTGTGTAGGCTCCGACATGTATGAGGAACTCAGGGTGGATACCATCGAAACCCAGAGCTTTGCCTGGTTTAACCTTCTTCAGGGCATTGCTAACCACCTCGATACGAATATCTGATGAATATTCTGAGTCCATTACACGGGTCCTTTTTAATGTTTTTAAGTCCTTCTTCCCTTTCGTTGTGTGCTTTCTATCTCCTTGGCCTCTAGACGCAGAAACGTAGCGTGATGCAACCTTGTTGAGAGAAATGCCGTCCTTTGTATGTTCAGATGGATTTGCGCCTCCAAGTTACTCAGTAGGGACCAGACTTGTCGGCATGACTTTGAAAAGTCTAGATTATCAACAGTATTCTCCCATTTGAGGAACTCCGCGTACAGGTCATCGCAATTCCCAGTCCAACCGGGAAAGTATTTTTTGCGGTACCCTCTTGGGATCACTGTTTTCGCAGAGCTGATGACCGCTGCCACAAACCTCTCATAGCTCTTGCTGGTTGGAGGGATCCAGCTCAAGGTACAAAGTTGTTCAGAGAATTTTGTCCAGTCAGCTTTTGTAAAATTCCACCTTCTTCAAGGGAAAGACCTTATTATTGGGATGGATATACCGATATTAATAAGCACTGGTCGGTGCTTGCTATGAGGGAGGTCCGTCAGGACCCTTCTAGAGGCTGTCAGTGGTTTATCGTTTGTATCCCTCGAAACGAAGCACAGATCCGGGTTATAGTTGCAGTTCCATGCGGCTGACCTGAATGTCTCTTTGGTCCTTGGCATCAAAGACCATATATGTATTTTGTTCCTCGGACCAATCGACCAGCATGTGTCCACTGCTATCATTCGTAATGTGTTTCTACATTTCGTGGTGACTATTATAGTCCCCAACGTATACGCTTGTGTGTGGGTGGATCTTTATCACTTGAGCCGGTCATGTAGTAGCAGGAGGTTTATAGATGTTACTTACTGTAACTTCTCCTATTTTGATGACAATTTCAGGGATATCTTTTGCAACGGAGGCTTCAACTACAAAGGCGTCCTCTATGTCCCCGAGCACCTATGTCGCACCGTCATAGTGTCTGTCATACGTGTCTCCAAGGAGGTTATATCCCAGTATCCTTCCTCCAGCTTCAAGTTGGGCTCTATTTTCACCATGAGTTTCCTGTATGGCTACCAGGAAAATGTCGTTATCGTGTAAAATTCTCTGCAGTACTTGACATTTTGCTCTGCTTATGCCCTCAATGTTGAAATGGCAGATTCGGATGCATGGTCCGAGGTACTTAGTCAGTTGGTTCCTAAAAGGGCCGTTGTATTTATCTTGCATAGCGCTTTGTCTGTACTTATGTTTCATTGTGATGTGGGGCAGGAATTCTTCCTTCTGTCTGCCGCCAATTTAGTTCATTTAGCGTTACCCAGGGTGCACTACGTGGAGGCGAAGTAACGTTCCGTGAACATAACCTGGGACCACTGTTCCAATGACCATGTACAGCGTTCATGACACCAGGCTTTACAGGCTCTCCTGTGACCAGGGGTCAGTGAAATCCAACTTGCACGGCTCCGGGCGAATAAACCATGTCTGTTCAGATGTCGCCTCGCGGTCTATGGCGCTGCAGTTATAGACTGTGCGGCTGGTCCCGGTGGAGGTTCGAGTCCTCCCTCGGGCATGGGTGTGTGTTTTTCTCCTTAGGATAATTTAAGTTAAGTAGTGTGTAACCTTAGGAACTGATGACCTTAGCAGTAAAGTCTCATAAGATTTCACACACATTTGAACTTTTTTTTTCAGTCGTCTGGAGACAAATGTTGTAGTGGCTGCGGTAAGGTCCCGAGCAAGGCTACATGCAGAACTCCGTGGCCGTTAGCGGGCAATGATTGTGAGATATCGGTCCTCTTGTGGTGTTGTACACTGTGGACATCCCGTACTAGCGCCTGGACACGTTTTCTATCTTCTGGAGTCGTTGCCATAATCTTCGTGGCACAAGGAGGGCCCGTGCTACGACCTACCGTGTTTCACCAGCCTCCAGTCGCCCTAGGATTCTAACCCTCATAACGTCATCAATATGTCCTTTGATCATTTCCAACACACCGTCACCATTATCACGTCTGAAAAGTCTGCACTCTTACTCGCTTCACCGTTCTCGGACATGCACCAACACACGTCTTCGCATGTGGACTGTTGCCAGCGCCACCGTGCGACGACCGGAGGTCAAAAATGGTTCAAATGGCTCTGAGCACTATGGGACTTAACATCTGAGGTCATCAGTCCCCTAGAACTTAGAACTACTTAAACCGAACTAACCTAAGGACATCACACACTCCCATGCCCGAGACTGGATTCGAATCTGGGACCGTAGCGGTCGCGCGGTTCGGGACTGAAGCGTCTAGAACTGCTCAGGCATCCTGGCCGGCCGGCCGGAAGTCAAATGCACTGCATGGTCATACTCCGAGGTGATTTAAACGCGCAAACCGTCCACCAGAGCGTTGTTTCACCATGTGTCAGCATTATCCTTAATTTATGAGTATGAGTGTAGTTTACAGCAGATGCTACATTACTAATTAAGACACAGTACCTATAAAACACGCAGAATGAAAGAAGTACACCATACGTACAATAAACGCAAAGCACGAAAATGTTAGGTAGCACATAAGTATTAAAGCGCCACACGGCTACGGCAGAACAGAGAGAGGGGAGAAAAGAAAATGAACAATGACAACAAGGAGGAGAATATGGATGGAAAGAGAATGAGGGGGGGGGGGGGGGAGATGGACAGAGGGGAAGGAGGAGATGGACAGAGAGCAGAGGAACGGAGAGGTGAACAGAGGTAGAATACTGGAGGTTATGGACAGAAAAGCGCTAGAGAAAAATGAGATTAAATCACTTGAGCAAACACATTTTCACTGCCAGATAATAAAATACTACAAATTACATGTTGAGAACTTGCTTAAAATAGGGAACATTGCGTCTGAATTACAAGTAACCTACATGTAGCCTGTTTGACTCAGCTTACTGATGAGAATTCGCCATCTTTTGATTACTCTGCTTTCGCCACAAATAATAACAACGGATGCTAACGATCTCTTGTGATGTAATCTAGCGATGGATCAAAGTGGAATCCTAATGTAAGATGAAACTGATATTTTGAACCTCCATGGGCTAAACGGTGTTGGCTGTCCTGCAGTACATCAAAATAGTTCATCATCGAACATGGTCGTTATTTTGGAAGTCTTCAGTGGACAAAATACTTCAGTCTGCTACATGTACTGGGCATGAAGCTTTTATTATAGATACGCAGAGTGTTAGTTTAGATCAGAAGTACGAGAGAAAAATGCTCGAATAGCGTTGAAATAATTTTAAAACGCTAGGTATAAAGAGACTTAATGATAGAATTAAACTTTAAATGCCGGGGGGAGCAGAGTGGCGTAAATTTCTTACAATATCCACTAGAAACTGTCACACAAAACGTACAAGCTGTGCGAATTTCGCTTAAGGTGGTATTTATACATTGTGATATACAGTTAAGGTAAGTGTAGACCAACTGAGTAAATTACTTAAAGGTGTTTAGGCTACGAGGAGTGAGATCAGTGAAACACGGAATGCAAGTCGTCCACAGAAACCACACAGAAAGCACACTGGGAACGTTACATAGAACAGCAACATCTGACAAGTGTGATGGCTATGTCGTATACTGCAATAACAGGGAGAGGGTTTTAGGACCCTCCAATGTACTTTGTATAATCGCTTCTGACAGAGAATGACAGCTACAATGATGACGATCAACCAAGATATACTTGAGAAAGCAATTTTCAAACACTAAAGCCAAATTATTTGTCTACCATTTGATTAAGAAGAAGACACAGTCTATATTATTGAAAAATGAGTTGAAATGTGTGTGAATTCCTAAGCGACCAAACTGCTGAAGTCATCGGTCACTAGACTTAGACACTGCTTTAAGTAACTTATGCTAAGAACAACACACACACCCATGCCCGAGGGGGGACTCGAACCTCCGGTGGCAGCGGTAGCGCATTTCGTGACATGGTGCCTCAAACCGTGCAGCCACTCTACGCGACAAGAGTACTCCCGTTCAAGGTCGCATTCATCGCAAAACGCAAAAGGTAGGAAAAAAACGAAATCCTTCTCCTTCTCCTTCTTTGACATTTTTTCACTGTCCCGTGTCGAAACAGGGCGGTATAATTGTTGAAATATTTGGCATTCTTATTTCAAGGGGTAAGCAGAAACATTTCCTCTCGTTGCCCTCTAAAACTCTGGTATGGAGTAGAAGTATCTCAGCTGTCTGCGTGGAGTGTTATTCCGATACTTACGTGAAAGTGATCGAATGTTCTCTAAATGACTGCAAATAGTGCAGCTGAAATGGGACTTGAGCACCATCCCGTTAATCACTTAGTGGGGTGTGGGAAACTGCCAAAGAGGGGGTGGCCGGCACACCAACCTCGTCATTTATCCGCTGAGCGGATTCTATACAGGACCGGTTCACCTGCCCGTAATGGAAGCGGGGCTTCAACACCACTGCCTTCCCGGCGGATTTCCCTACTGGATACACCTACCATTTAAATTACTAAATAAAGTAGGAATTTCCATGGTATGGTCGATGGCACAACCTGTAACGATTCTAAAAGGCTTGGTGAAGATTCCATTGGTTGATGTGTGGTACAGATCACTCTGTATTCTTAAGGAATTAGGAAAAATGACTGTGGAAGTAAGAAGCTTCCGACATCGGTAGGAGTGCGGAAGAGAGTGACAAACGGGTGACACACAAAACTAAGTGAAAACTTTTGGTATTAATGTCGAGTCTATGGTGATCGCATTTGGTGACCGGACAGATGACTATCTCAGTCTGTGAAATGTTAGTGAGGGATGGAGAGGGTGATGTGCGATAGTAATCGAAAATAACTGACATACTAGACAGGGATGGAAGCTTACATGTGCAACGTTGTATAGTCAAATAGTACGTGAATATAGTTTCAACAGTGGGGCACTCTTTTTGGGGATGTTCGGTTGGATCCTCTGAAGTTTTTTTGCATTATACATCACAAAGATGGAGTCGCTTAACGAACCATATCATACCACTATGAAGAAACATGTGGAGTTTCAGCGGAACGAAGGTAATTATTGGGCAGTTCTTGAAATTGGTGTCCCTTTAAGTTCACTTCCACTTGTCACTTATTCACTGTTGCTATTAAACTCAGTATTATAGGAAGAAAGTTGCTCTTCATGAAACGTCGTCATTCTCGCATGTGATGTTTCTGCAACGACTTCTTTGCATTACTGAACTATATACGCGTTTATAGAACGTTGCGGGTGTGGTCCTGAGAGCTCTCTGTGTACACGGTGTCTGATGTACAGTGAACCCCCCTTTACATTTCCAGTGTGTGATATCAATGCTCATTATTATTTCCGTGCATGAAGTATTGCATCATCCCTTTGTATACCATGTGTATAATACGTGGTTCAGACTCTAAGCCCACATAAAATCCATCGATCGATCAGCTGACTGCCGTTGTTTAAGTAGCACAATTGACGTGCTCTCTTCCATTTCCGTAACTTTTTCATACATGCAAAAATATATCTGCTTTGTAAAAAGAGTTTTCGTCGTAAGATAGATGACGATCGAGGATCAAAATGTACTGGATCCATTATTCTCATAAAGGGTTGCTGTTAAGATAAGCACGATTTCATGACGTCCGTCTATTAAGAGAACAAGAAAATGTGAACGGGTTATTCGGGAGGAACAGATGCCACCACTAACTGCTTTCATGTTGACTGGAGGTAGCCACTAGTGGAAGTATGAAAAGTACAGGAAAAACGAACAACTAATAAGTTTCCCAGCAATATTTCTACAAAAGTTTTTACAAAATCATGTGGCCAAAGTATATCACAGAGAGCCATGGTAGTCAGTGTCCCGCAAATGCCGACTACTCCAAGCGTCGAAGCGTTCGATAAGGTCTGGCTCGAGTTCATCGGGCGCTTGGCCGACTTCGCCTTTACGGATAAAGTCGATAACTTCATTGTCTGGCCCTGTGTTATGAAAGTTAACCGAACTGTTGTTCTTCATGCTCTCGAAGGACAGATACTGTGCCAAAGCCGTCACCTGATCTTCGTTCAGGGTCCGACCGAGGAAGCGTGACGTTTTGTTGATGACAGAGCAGATATCCTGTGAATTGAAAACAAATTCAGTAAATAATTATTTGAAATTATTCAACTACAATAATGGAAATGTCCCTAATTACATTCAAATTATAGAAAGAAAGGAGTGAGTTATTAGAATTAGAAGTTATTTTAACCTTAGCTCCTGGACGTAGAAGCGTAAACATTTGTTTGCAAAAGACACTAGTAATTCATCAGGACAGCAGTATGTGGATGGAAAGTTCGAGAAGTAAACGAAAATAAAACATTGACTTTCTGAGTGGCAATCGAATGACATGACCAATAGTCTTACAAGATAAGTTTCTTGTTACTGACGAATTTCAAGCAAAAACAATACTGTTTTTCTATGTCATTAAGTGCGTACCACACGTTTATAAATCTTTATCAAATATGGAACAGATACTCTTATGACATCATTATATCTCTGATTTGGACACAAAAACTGTAACTCCGGAGGATATATTCATACCTACCATAAAGTTTAAAATCAATGAGAACGTGTTTCATTTGTACATTACCTTTTTCATATCTTCAAAGGAATTAATTAACACATTAGGCTCATCCCTTAGCTTCCAGAAGTCTAGGACGTGTCTCCAGTATGGACCATAAGCCACTGAAAGAATATTACAGATATATACAACTCCTTTGACATTTATAATAGTTAAAATACGTTTGGCTGATGTTTAAAAGTAAATGACAGACTCACGTACGTCCTAATTCAGCAGTGTAATTTTCTGTGTGCTGAAGACATTACCGATATTACCTAAGTAGTTTACCTCTGATGTTGCATGAACTGCAGAAGATATCGACCCAAGATTGTGATATTATATGCCAGGTTGAGTTTTTGGTAGTATAGTAAACGCTTCTTAAATGTTCAAATATAGACTACTTGTACAAAAAACAAATAAATAAATAGAAAACGGAGGAAGAGAGAAGAAGAGTGACAGATTACTGGCTGAGTAAAACTGTCAGTAAGCAAGAACAGCGAACGTCTTTTTTGTAGGTTATCAGCTCCTTTCATTGCCACATAAACATTATCTGACGTGATGGAACGTACAGTCTGCCACTAATACTGACCTCGTAACGTCGCAACTTCTGACAGATAATGATTATTGTTCAATCTTTTAATTAACATAAATTAACATATCAAATCATTCAAACCTCCGAAATCTTGCAAAAACATTTATAAATTGTGTGCGTTCTAGTCCTCTTTGTGCGATATTCGTTTTCCACCATTCTCTATTTTTAGCACGTTTGTGTTGCTGTATAACAATTCTGCAATTTTGCCTTACCTGTAATCTTACAGCTTACCATTTATCGGGTTCTTATTCCATTTACTAGTCATAAAAATTAAGGTCCTTAATGCGTTCCATTCTTAGGGATATCATAACTGCGTTTTCTTACCTTCTTAATAATTTATTACAATGGATTACGCTCCTGTGGGGCGATACAGAATGTAAAATCAAGAACTAAGAATTAAATACCAGAACTAATTATAGACCTAAATTAGTTAGGAAGCTTTATTGTTACTACGTACCAAAACCGAAATTCCATGCGTTCTGTTGGTGACTGCGATTTAGTTGGACTACATTCAGTGGGGAAAGCAGACACCAGACACAGATTCATCGGAAGAATCTTAAGGAACTGTAACTCATCCACGAAAGAAGTGGCTTATAAGACGCTTGTTCGCCCGAATCTTGAGTATTGTTCATCTATGTGGGATCTCTATCGGGTAGGACTGATAGAGGAGATAGAGAAGATTCAACGAAGAGCGGTGCGTTTCGTCACGGGGCCGTTTAGCTGCGAGAGAACGTTACGGAAATGCTAAACAAGCTCCACTTTGAGATGTTACAAGAGAGGCGTTGTGCATCATGGAGAGAATTACTATTGAAATTTTGGGACAGCACTTTTCAGGAGGAGTCGGACAACATATTACTTCTCCCCACATACATCTCGCATATTGACCACGAGGAGAAAAGTCGAGAAATTAAAGCCAATACAGAGGCTTACCGACAATCATTCTACCCACGCACTATTCGCGAGTGGAACAGGGTTGGAGGGAGCAGATAGTGGTACCGAAAGTACCCTCCGACACTCACCATTAGGAGTATGATGTACATGTACATGTACATGTACATAAAATTTAGCGTTCGCACCACCAAAATATTGTTAATCCATTTACACATTTCGCCTGGAACAGTATACGATCGCATTTTAATTTATAAGTGTTGGCGCGATACGCAGTTAAATGCTTTTCGGAATAACTATTAGAACTTTTTGACAGTCATAATCCATGACTTTCAGGGTGTTACGTGATAAAAGTAGTTAGCTTCAGATTCCACGTTATGTTAGAGCTCAGATAATATCCTAAGATTGTACAACAGGTGGATGTCAACGATACTGGTTGGTACTGTTGTGAATCACTTCAGTTGTATTTGACGTCGGGTGTGAAGTGTGCTTTCTTTCAAGCACCGGGCACACGCTGCTTTTGTCTTAGAGATTAAATGGTATATTATGGTCAAAAGAGTGGCTATCTGAATTGGAAATTATTTATAGAACGTGGCAGGAATTTCATCTGACCCTACAGTCATATTCTAGCTTAACTAGACCAACAGCTTCCGAAAGCCACTGAAATAAATATTCATCACGTGTGAGAATTAAACAGGAGCGGTACGCCACCTAGGAGTAAGGAAACGATAGATAATGGAATCAGAAATTTAGCATTTGCTTTGGTAATCCCAATTTCGATGTTGTGTCGTTCATGACAACTTCTAGTCAGAGCGATTATATTTGCTGAACCTTTCCAGGTATCGAAACTATGCTTGTTTTCTATGGATAACTCTCTGAACTCTGGTGTGTACCGACAATTGAACACGTAGGGTTTTTTAATGGAGGCGTGTATATTTCGTAACAACGTTCAACAGCTATTGCAAAAAAAACATTTCCAGCGGTACTGCGCTCGTTAGCATTGGTGTTGAAACCTTTCGCGAAAGAATCTGGGAAATCCGCTGATATTGGAAAGCAATGCGGCCAGAGCCATCCACTGCAATGTAAACTCCTCCACTTGGAGCTCACATTCTACGCCTCGTCGTTAGATGCAGGAAGACAGGTCTACGCCGCTAACAAGCGAAACTCCTCATCTGACCCCCTCACGATTAATGGTACGATAGCCCAGTGTATAGCCTGTCAAAAATTAATCACATCTCAAGCATGAAAACAGGAAGGAGGTGTACTGAAGTGTGGGGTAGGAAGGAGAACAGAAACAGCGAAATTTCCAAGCTTAAGACATGCAACATGAAGCAAATTGGAAAAAAAAAACAAAAAAAAACGGTGTCGTAGTTGTGTTGTCATGGCGTTGGACTACAAAGTAGGAGATTCTTGTTAAAATCCCTGTATTGTTTTAATTACGAAATTATGAACTCACCGACCGGTCACTGACGGGTCTGTTCTTCTTCTGTAGTGTTCCAAGTGTCACACTACACATTGCTTACAGAATGTGAGTCGTGTAGTAAGGATATATTACCGTCGCAAATAAACGTGGTAGTGTGATGAACACAGAGCAGGTGAGGTGCCGCATAGACTCTCACAGAAGCGAAAACTACAAATAAACGGGTGTGAACTAGGTTGCAACAAAGGAATTTCAAACTTCCAAAACGGAACGCAAGAGTCGTAACTTTCGATACTTGTGCAGAACAACTAGGAGTTACACACTTCTAGTGGTACCTTTCTCGCACCTCGCCGTTGCAGACGAACGTTACACCACAACACAGGCACAAAATTGAATACAACTAACAGAAACGTTACAATTATGTGTAAAAAAAGGAGATGAGCGAAATTTGAAAATGTATCTCCCGCCGCGCAATCCAACACGCTGACCACATAACCAGAACGCCATGGCTACATAAATTAGCACCATGTGGCACTTTTTGACTTTGGACTGTACACTGTTTCTTTTTCGGTTCTTTTTTCACAGTTCAGTACACCTTTTTCCTGTTTGAATGCTTGAGATGTGTACAGTTTTTTACGGGCCACTGGGCCAACTTACCGCTAAATGTGAGGAGCGTGCGATAGGGATATTCCCTTGTACGGTAAGACCTAATTTCCTATACGAAATATATACAGGAGTACTTACGAGTTTTTCATATGGAACTACTACATGTGCAAGCTGCTCCGACATCAGAACACTGTTAACAATTTGCATACGTTTCCAGATTTTCATCAGGCAGTATGCCGCTACAGCTTCTGTTTGATAAAGTATAGAAGTAATACCTCTAACTCCTCCTCATTGGTGTATATGTTTTCATTCATGGAACGTTGAAGCAGAAATGACATGGTGTGAGATGAGGAAATACGTGTTAGTTCTGCAGTATATGTAAATTGATGGGGATTACTGCTGTCAGCTGCAGTGGGATATTAAGCGAATCAGCGACGACCAGCGGAAATGTGTACCGGCCCTGGTTTCGAGCCAGGGATCACTTGCTTCCTAGGCTGATGCCTTAACCACCGTGCCGTGCGCGTACAGCTTTACCTTAGCTTCGCGGACTGTCTCGACGCGCCTCACAGCCTATGCACATTTGCACCAAATGCCACCTGTCAGCAGTCTCTGTACATTGACTCCATGTTTTCTACTCTGAGATTCTCACAAGAGATCGGACTTATTTGAGCAGCCGCACTGAATAAGGTGGATCCACTGCCAAGGTAGATACACTCCTGGAAATTGAAATAAGAACACCGTGAATTCATTGTCCCAGGAAGGGGAAACTTTATTGACACATCCCTGGGGTCAGATACATCACATGATCACACTGACAGAACCACAGGCACATAGACACAGGCAACAGAGCATGCACAATGTCGCCACTAGTACAGTGTATATCCACCTTTCGCAGCAATGCAGGCTGCTATTCTCCCATGGAGACGATCGAAGAGATTCTGGATGTAGTCCTGTGGAACGGCTTGCCATGACATTTCAACCTGGCGCCTCAGTTGGACCAGCGTTCGTGCTGGACGTACAGACCGCGTGAGATGACGCTTCATCCAGTGCCAAACATGCTCAATGGGGGACAGATCCGGAGACCTTGCTGGCCAGGGAAGTTTACTTACACCTTCTAGAGCACGTTGGGTGGCACGGGATACATGCGGAC
Source organism: Schistocerca gregaria (assembly GCF_023897955.1). Taxonomy (NCBI): domain Eukaryota; kingdom Metazoa; phylum Arthropoda; class Insecta; order Orthoptera; family Acrididae; genus Schistocerca; species Schistocerca gregaria. Next base: position 590,620,692 of record NC_064924.1, on the reverse strand, counting down.
GTGCATTGTCCTGTTGGAACAGCAAGTTCCCTTGCCGGTCTAGGAATGGTACAACTATGGGTTCGATGATGGTTTGGATGTACCGTGCACGATTCAGTGTCCCCTCGACGATCTCCAGAGGTGTACAGCCAGTGTAGGAGATCGCTCCCCACACCATGATGCCGGGTGTTGGCCCTGTGTGCCTCGGTCGTATGCAGTCCTGATTGTGGCACTCGCCTGCACGGCGCCAAACACGCATACGACCATCATTGGCACCAAGGCAGAAGCGACTCTCATCGCTGAAGACGACACGTCTCCATTCGTCCCTCCATTCACGCCTGTCGCGACACCACTGTAGGCGGGCTGCACGATGTTGGGACGTGAGCGGAAGACGGCCTAACGGTGTGCGGGACCGTAGCCCAGCTTCATGGAGACGGTTGCGAATGGTCCTCGCCGATACCCCAGGAGCAACAGTGTCCCTAATTTGCTGGGAAGTGGCGGTGCGGTCCCCTACGACACCGCGTAGGATCCTACGGTCTTGGCTTGCATCCATGCGTCGCTGCGGTCCGGTCCCAGGTCGACGGGCACGTGCACCTTCCGCCGACCACTGGCGACAACATCGATGTACTGTGGAGACCTCACGCCCCACGTGTTGAGCAATTCGGCGGTCCGTCCACCCGGCCTCCCGCATGCCCACTATACGCCCTCGCTTAAAGTCCGTCAACTGCACATGCAGTTCACGTCCACGTTGTCGCGGCATGCAATGGAGCTAAGACTGCAATGGAGCTCCGTATGCCATGGCAAACTGGCTGACACTGACGGCGGCGGTGCACAAATGCTGCGCAGCTAGCGCCATTCGACGGCCAACACCGCGGTTCCTGGTGTGTCCGCTGTGCCGTGCGTGTGATCATTGCTTGTACAGCCCTCTCGCAGTGTCCGGAGCAAGTATGGTGAGTCTGACACACCGGTGACAATGTGTTCTTTTTTCCATTTCCAGGACTGTATAATCCACACAATACCGAAGATGGCAAGAGCTGACAAGTGCGAGAATTATTGCGCAATAAGTTAAACACATCATGCATCCAAGTAGTTGCCAAGAATAATATACAGAAGAATGAAAACGAAAATTGAGGAGATCTTAGATGATGATTAGTTTGGCCTTAGTAAAAGTAAAAACACCAGCTCGGCAGTTGTGACGTAGCTGCTGATAATGGAACCAAGAATAAAGAAAAATCAATATACTTTCATAAGATTTGTCGACCTGGAAAAAGAGTTCGACACTGTAAATAATGGAGGCGGTTCGACATTCTAAGAAAGCTAGGAATAAGCTTTAGGGAGAGCGTACAATATGGAATAATATGAGTGGATCAACTAGACGCAAGTGCTCGGATTAAAAGCGGTAATATGAAAGGGTTTATCACAGGGACATAGTCTTTCAACCGAACTGTACAATCCTTACATCGAAGAAGCAATTATGGATACAAATGAAAAGGTTAGAAGTGGGAATGAGATTCGTGTTGAAAGGATGTTAATGATACGATTCGCTGGTAACATTGCTATCCTGAGTGAAAGTGAAGAGGAGTTACATAATCTGCTGAACGCAATGCACAGTCTAATGAGTACAGAGTATGGATTGAGAGTAAATTGAAGAAAGATGAAAGTAGTGAGAGGTAGCAGATGTGAGAACTGCGGGAAAGTTAACTTCAGCATTTATGGTCACGAAGTAGATGAAGTGAAGGAATTGTGCTATCTAGGCAGCAGAATTACCATTGACGAATGGGGTGAGGAGGACATTAAAACAAGACTAGCACTGGCAGAAAGTATATTCCTGGCCAAGAGAGGTCTATTAAAACTAAATATCGGCCTTAATTTAAGAAAGAAATTTCTGAGAATGTTTATCTGAACATAACATTCTATGGTAGTGAAACATGGACTGTGGGAAAACCGGAGCAGAAAAGAATCGAAATATTTGAGAAGTGGTGCGACAGATGAATGTTGAAAATTATGTTGACTGATAAGGTAAGGAATAAGAAGGCACTGCTGAAAATAAGAGACGATAGGAATATGTGGAAGACACTGACAGAAGAGACAGGAAGGTAGGTATCTGCTGAGACATAAGAGGATAATCATGGAACTAGAGGGAGCTGCTTCCAAATTCCTAGGCAGTATGTTTCGTACCACGGTGTTGATTCATTAACGTAGTAGCCAGAAAAGCTTCTTTGCGTTCTCTGACAGTTGCAGTCCTCTTTCTTATCCTCTTTTTGAAGTCCAAGTAGCCTGTCACAATAGCGTCTTAATAATTCGTTCGTGTGCACGGCGGGTCGGACACTGGCGATCCGTGAATGCAGCTCTGTACCGCTGTACTGGCTAAAATGGCTCTGAGCACTATGGGACTTGAAATCTATGGTCATCAGTCCCCTAGAACTTAGAACTACCTAAACCTAACTAACCTAGGGACAGCATACAACACCCAGCCATCACGAGGCAGAGAAAATCCCTGACCCCGCCGGGAATCGAACCCGGGAACCCTGGCGTGGGAAGTGAGAACGCTACCGCACGACAACGAGATGCGGCCAAGTACTGTTTTTACAGCATTTCTTGTACATTCACTATTTAAAGGTAGTATATACAACCTCTACTCAGTGGCGTACATGTCTGCCCACAACGAATGTTGAAGCACGAATGAGCGGCCTGCAATGCAGACAAGTAAACAGACAAATGTGTAGACTCTCTGACATAGCGTAGCACGAGAACACTGCTGGCGTGTTTGCACCGCTGATGCCAACTCCGACAATAGATCTGTCACACTCTGGGACATTTCTCGAATTTTTTAAGACAGTTTCATTCTCAATATTAACAAACGCTATATCAATGTAATTTTCTTCTCAGGTGCTTTCGAAGGCAGCTATAAAACGTATACGATTCCACCTTAAAAAATAAAAAAATGCCTTCTTGCTTCAGTATTTATGTTAATACCTGTGCTAAGAGTATTAAGCAAACAAACAATCAAAAACAGCCGAAATTCGTTGCAATATTTGTAAATAAATCTGGTGTTACGTCTCACGTGACTCAATTCCGAACAGGAGCAGATAAAAAAGTGAAGCAAGCAGAAGGGGAGGAGAAACGAAATGACACTTATAAATGTTTGGGAGTGTAATTGATGTTCTTTCAGTGAATAAAAATCTAGTCGGATATACAAAGAGAGTGAGACTAAGATTTTATTTAACAGTATGAGGTTGCACCTCTTCCGGCATATATATGTTGTAATCTCTCCTGAGACAATCTGTCGAACAAATGTTGTAACTAGTCCTTGATACTGGGACTGGAAACGAGGTGACATCTGAGGTGGTGTAACACAGCGTCTGTCGCAGATCTTGATAGGCACCTCAATGTCTCAACATCATGCAAAAAATTCACAGAGACTAATGCCTTGTGTCGTAGAACATTGTACAGTAGAATATCGTCCTCAGGTTACTGTCGAATTAGTTAACGTATGACGAAGCACGCTGTCTGCGCCATAACCTTTGTGCCATCAGAGTTATTCAGTCACTACCAGTCGAGACGTGACGTCATACCCGATGCTGCCCACTCCATGACGACTGGAGTAACACTGCTGTGTCCCTCCAAAACACTAAAAGAATGGGACCTCTCCCCAGGTTGCCACCATACTCGCTGGATATGGTGTCTAGGGGCAGTGCGAAACCGCCATGCATTACTGAACACAATGCGACGGCATTCATCAGAATTTCATCCTTCCTGCTCACGGCACCAACAGAAATGCAATCGTTTGCTTTGTGTTAACGAGAAACTACGCATGAGATGGTAAGCACCTAGTCCGGGTGGTGGCTTTGTCTGACCAATGGTAGAGGATGACACAGAAGTAGCAAGAAGTTCTTACGTCTTAAATAGCAGGCCCAGCTGTAAGCGTTTACGATGTGATTGGCGCCCGATATGGCGATCTTCCCTTGTGCGACTCATACAGCGATAACGCCTGCCATTACTTTCCCCCGTAGTCCGAAACCACGTCACATTCCAATTCCTCAAAAAAGTGCATGCTTTGATCTGTCGGCCAAATTGAGACTCATAGTGAAGCATTTCCAGCCTGTGTAAACCGCTGATAACGCTTTGCCGCTGGATTACTTCTCTGTGATTGCACAGTGATTGCTCAGCATCTGTTGCTGTTAACGGCCGTTATACACTACTGGCCATTAAAATTGCTACACAACGAAGATGATGTGCTACAGACGCGAAATTTAACAGGCAGGAAAAAATGCTGTGACATGCCAATGATTAGCTTTTCAGAGCATTCACACAAGGTTGGCGCTGGTGGCGACACCTACAACGTGCTGACATGAGGAAAGTTATCAACCGATTTCTCATATACAAACAGCAGTTGACCGGCGTTGCCTGGTGAAACGTCGTCGTGATGCCTCGTGTAAGGAGGAGAAATGCGTACCAATAAGTTTCCGACTTTGATAAAGGTCGGATTGTAGCCTATCGCGATTGCGGTGTACCGTATCGCGACATTGCTGCTCGCGTTGGTCGAGATCCAATGACTGTTGGCAGAATATGGAATCGGTGGGTTCAGGAGGGTAATACGGAACGCCGTGATGGATCCCAATAGCCTCATATCACTAGCTGCCGAGATGACAGGCATCTTATCCGCATGGCTGTAACGCATCGTACAGCCACGTCTCGACCCCAAACTCAACAGATGGGGACGTTTGCAAGACAACAACCATCTCCACGAACAGTTCGACAACGTTTGCAACAGCATGGACTATCAACTCGGAGATCATGGCTGCGATTACCCATGACGCTGCATCACAGACAGGAGCACCTGCGAAGGTGTATTCAACGACGAACCTGGGTGCACGAATGGCAAAACATAATTTTTGTCGGATGAATCCAGGTTCTGTTAACAGCATGATGGTGGTCGCATCCGTGTTTGGCGACGTCGTGGTGAACGCACATTGGAAGCGTGTATTCGTCATCGCCATACTGGCGTATCACCCGGCGTGATGATATGGGGTGTCAATGGTTACACGTCTCTGTCACATCTTGTTCGCATAAACGGCACTTTGAACAGTGAACGTTACTTTTCAGATGTGTTGCGACCCGTGGCTCTACCCTTCATTCGATCCCTACGAAACCCTACATTTCAGCAGGATATTGCACCACCGCGTGTTACAGGTGCTGTACGTGCCTCTCTGGATACAGAAAATGTTCGACTGCTGCCCTGGCCAGCACTTTCTCCACATCTCTCACCAAATGAAAACGTCTGGTCAATGGTGGCAGAGCAACTGGCTCGTCACAATACGCCAATGGCTAATCATGATGAACTGTTGTATCGTGATGAAGCTGCATGGGCAGCTGTACCTGTACACGCCATCCAAGTTCTGTTTGTCTCAATGCCCTGGCGTACCAAGGCCTTTATTACGGCCAGAGGTGGTTGTTATGGGTACTGATTTCTCAGGATCTTTGCACCAAAATTGTGTGAAATTGTAATCACATGTCAGTTCTAGTATAATATATTTGTCCAATGAATACCCGTTGATCATCTGCATTTCTTCTTGGTGTAGCAATTTTAATGGCCAGTACTGTATATCCTACTTGGCCTGATAATAATACCAAACAGAGGAAAGCTAATGAACTCTTATGGCCATTCTAGTTGTCAGAGAGAATTACAACTCTAACCACTCCCATACCCGCTGATGATCTTTACGTGTACGAAGTTACACTGACATCTGATCACGTTTCCTAGAAGCCTCATTTTTTGTTCAGACAGATTACTACAATTTATTGCGAGATAAAATTATAGATCTACAGGAGTCTGAACACTCTCTGTTGCCCAAATGAGTAAAATAAGTGATTACATGTAAATCTACTTTATAGAGCTGATACGAGTATTAGGCAACATGTTGATTACTTACCATTGCCTGAAAGAAAAATTTCAACAAAGGTATTTATGTTTCCTCTGTAGCCGTGCATCAGCCTATGATGGTAGTAGTAAGAAATTGCTACATCCTTTGGATTACGGACAACGTAAATTATCTGGAAGAAAGAGGAAAAGTGTTAGATTACACCGCTACGGTACACCTCACAACAAAAATACACACTGTCCAGTCACAATAACGTGACCACCCGTGAGAGGAAAGAATTATCACCTTTTGCAGCGTGAGACGTGCAGAAAGAGAGTCAGTGAGGTCCTGAAATGTACAGACAGGGTTGCGGAGAATTGCCGACTATGTTAGCATAGCCAGCTGCTCTAGGTTTCTCGTTTGAGGGTCTATGTCTCTGACAATCCTAACGACATGGTCCATAGATTATCGTTTATCTTTAAATCGGAAGAATCCCGTGGCCATTGGAGTACTATAACCTCATCCCAGAGCTCCAAGAACCATGCATTGACCCGTTCCATTATCCTCCTGGTAGGCGCCATCTTCCCAAGTAAAACCAAACTTCATATAGGATCTGACGTGGTACCCAAGGACAGATGTGTTGATTCATCGTGCTTTCCTGATTGATGGTGTCCCCATACAATGCCCTACACCATATCACTCCCTCCCGCTTGCAGGCTGTTTGCTTTCAGACGTCTGACAACAATGGCCATCTGTCTGGTGGAGCATGGAACGTGATTCACCTCAAAAGGTCACGTGTTTCCACCCTGTAGACATACAGTTACCGTATCGGCTGTAAGTTCCAGCAGCGCCAATGAACAGCAGTTAAATATGGGTGCATGAACCAGGCACCTGTACAGAGAGCCACACGTAGTGAAGTTTGCTGAACTGTCATTGAGGAGACACTGTTCGTATTCCGTCGGTTCAGACGAGCCGTCAGGCGCTCAATAGTTGATCGTCTATTCGCCTGTTCACAACTGCACTGTCGTCGTCCAGTTCTGCTATCTATGGCACGTGGTTTACTGTGGTTCACCACAGTTGCCTGTCGGAGTGTCCGAGCGGTTCTAGGCACTCTAGTCTGGAACCGAGAGATAGCTACGGTGGCAGGTTCGAATCCGGCCTCGGGCATGGATGTATGCGTCGTCCTTAGGTTAGTTTGGTTTAAGTAGTTCTAAGTTCTAGGGGACTGGTGACCTCAGTCCCATAGTGGTCGGAGCCATGTTTTTCACCACAGTTTCCTCGTCGCCAGTTTTGTATAGCGCCATTTTGCTGTGCACAGCATACTTCAACCAAGGCGGCATATCAACGGTTTACAAACTTAGCCGTTTCAGAAATGCTTCCACACTTATCCTGGACGCCAAAGATCATGCCGGTTTGGACGTCAGATAAGTGCCCTATTTGCACAAAGACTGCATTCTTTTCTATGTCCCGCGACTCGCTTTATAGAACCTCCACTAATAATGCTCGGACCTTTTGTTTGTGAGTGGTTATTGCACATTGAATTCGAATATAGTCTGCAGTCACATTATGTGGCTGGACCGTGTGTTTGCGCAAGTGATACAATAAGCTACAAAATGGCTGGCAGAGAAAGATTTCTTGGCTTTATATCTCATTCTAGAGAAATATTATACTATGACATTATCAGAAAACGTTGAAATGTGTGCATAGCTACTGAAGAGTCGTAATCCATCGATCAAAACGGGATTCGAACACAACAGTCGTTTATCTTACTTATTTATCTCTCTACCATGTGTCATTACAATTGGAAACGCTCCTGTGCTGCAGCCACAGTTGATTAGTTAGCAGTACTTCCTGTGCTTCACCGCTCCATATAATATGCTTGTGACAAGAGCGATCACGTAAAAACAAGTTTGTAGTTATCTTACTTACAAAATTTTTTCATGTGTACCTAAATTCAATGTGTATCTTGTGAGTTAACGAGCATTTCGCTCTCACTTAAGTATATGACCGAAAGAGTCAGCCTACAGGAACTGTGAAACCAACTCTGTCATCCAGGAGAGCGTCCACAAAGGGCGCAGATTCACCACGAGATAGGGAAACTCACAGGCGTCTATTGCCTATTGATTCCTAATCGCTGTAGTGTGCGAGTAAGACAGATGGAAACCTACGTCCTAGGGAAACGCAGTAGAAGCCGTGTGTGGCTTAGGAGTCGTAGCAGTGGTAAATATGGCGGACCTAACATTGGCCATAAAGGGCAACATTTATGGAAATTATTTAATTCTGTGGTAATCCAGGGAATGAAGCCACATTAATTTTAATGCACCACGCTTCATAGATTTTCATGGTGATCCCAATAAAACTTGAATATTGACCATATCTATAATAGTTTAAAACTTACTGTTAAGGTGAAATTAACAAGTTTTGTAACAAAGACCTCAATGCTAAAGTCTGAACGCTGTGTTCGATCTTAACGATCGACATTTCATAGAGAAGCGCCTCATTAAAATGACAAATATTGTAAATTTGAACTGTGTAACTTTATTTGTCTAAAAGGTAGAGTAAATTTAAATTATTAGTATTTTCAGTTAAGCCTCAGATCATCATTACTTCCACACGAAACCCATTGTACTATTACAGTATGACACCTTATTGAATCATTAGGCAATTGAATATTTGTTGTGAAGTGTAGTGGATAATAGTTACTTTATTTATTTATCAGAATACACATTGGTGCAGGGCTACTGGCCGTGGCATTCAAAGCTAAGTTGTATTGGTTTTATGTAAAATAATTTAACGTTTATTACGTAATGCATATTGTTTTTACTTTATTTTATAACGTGAAAGTTATCAAACATTGATTATTTAAATACGTTAAAATGTAAAATGATGTAGAATAAGCTGCATCCAATCAGACGGACGGCTTCAGGAAAGAGAACTGCCCTAGTCGGTTGAGCGAGGATATTCGGGATTCGGCCGGGAACGGGCAGAGGGACAGTGCTGGTGCAGTCGCGAAATCGGACAGTTAGGCTGGACACACCAAAGGAGATGAGAAAGCAGACGGTCGGCCCTTTAGGCAGCTAGGAAGTGAAACGACTTAGAAAATTTTACGTCGGTTGCATCGCGGGACTTTGTCTCTGAGTGGTGAGCAGCGCCCGCCTGGTGTGAACTCTGACTTTACACGTAGATAACTTGTATTTCGAGATTAGATTGTGAATGATCGAACAGTGTCAAATGGATATGTGCTCATCTGTAACAGTAACTCTAAATACGACCACTTTCGCTATAAGTTTGCTCTCTGAATAAACATTATTCTAATCAAATCGCAACTGTGTGGCCTACATCATTTATGAGTTGTTAATTTAGTTCCCGACGTTATTATTACTGTTATTATATGTTACATTAACTTGGTATTGCGCAAACCTGCCGTCAGCCAGACAATTTAACCAAAGGGTCACAAGCGTCTAATTAAGGCGTGTAATGCGACATGTGCGGTTCAATCCCTAGACTAGTTTCAACCAAGAAATTTCGACGAAGAGGAGCCACATGTGAGCCCGAATATCTTTGGAATGTTAGCTCGCAATCTGCAATATATGGCCTTCAGATGACCAGCGTCGTGATGAAACGCTGTACCTTCGGCTTCACAGTCCACAGCTGAGCAGGCAGCAGATCCACAGGCAGGTGACTCTTGATGAACCGTGGTCGCTTCAGGCAGTCGATCATTTGCAGAGGATGTAACGTCTTCTGATCCCTCAGCAAGGCGCATTTAACCCTGTGCATTTGAAGGGCATTCCCTGTTTTCAAATTCACATGACCGTGAAACAAACGTTGGTATCAGTGGACAGTTATCCTAAACCAAACATTCAATGCAAAATTCGTTTAGCAGCAGCAAAAGAGATGCAGTAAAATACTTTATTTTAAAAACGAATGTAATTCAGCGAATGATATGCATTGGTGTTTCAGTTCTGTTAAAATTCATTACCTGCAGACAAATCCTTGTTTGCGCTATAGAGAAAAAAATGGCCTCAGATCACAAAAAGTCATTGATTTATTTCATTAGTTACTGAGTCTAACTAAACTGAAACATAGGTTAATAACAAATTTATCTTGTACGTTGCTGTGAAGGACATGGCTAGCAGCTACTATTGCCCCATAGAGACCTCAAAATCGAAAGGTCTAGCAGAAAAAGAATGCTCACTTTCCACCCACGAGCATGACACAACGAGAGATTCTTTTTTTTATCAATGTTTTTTTTTTCTATTTGTTCTGAGCTGCCCATTTTAAACTTAGTATGCAGAGTGCATATTATTTGCAGTGTTATGCTACTATTTGTGAAACTAAAGTGAACATAATCAGAAACTTTTAGGTTGCACATAATGAAAATCGCTTCAGTCAGTGCCTTGATTCACGATAATCCTGCAAAATCGTTCATGCATATACAGGAACCCACAAAGTTTAACAGTTGTATTCCAAAAGCTTATTTACAAATGTTACAAATTCCACACCAAAAGTGTCGCAGTGACACGTTTAAAATATGTTTACACTGTTGGTAGTGTTTGGAAGAGTAATTCGCCAAGTTGCCTCTTTCTGGATTAATGGCTATAAATGACTACAACTGAAAATTTTTATTCTACCGAGCATGTACGGAGCAAAGATCACAGCCGCCACACATAGATACACGTCTTACCTGTGATAAAAATTGGGTGAATCCCTCGAAATCAAGCAATATCTTTCTCGTGGCTCTTATCTGAATTTTGACTGTTATATTAAATTTGAAACATTTCACTGTTTTATATAATACATCCTCATTTGTAATACATAATGGTAAGGAATTCATTAGCCATTACTTTTACTTACTGCCTTTTTCAACACGCATTTCGGCTTAATGTCCATTCCAATGTTAATCACCAAATACTCATTTGTTCTCAGTTATTTTCATGTGGTGGCCTTCTGTGACCAATTTTATGTAGCGAAAGAAGTAACCACGGTACAGAATTCTGAGATGGTGTTTTCTATGTAATGTTTGTTATTGTTTATTAAATTAGTAATTTCAGATGCACATGACGCTGAGGTCACATTCAATTATCACGAAACTAATGTTTGAAGAATGCTCCGGAATATCATGGTAGTCCTATCAATCCAAATACATTTGGTAAGTTCATCGAATACTGAATTTCTGTTAATATAGTTTTCTTACTGACATCCGTCCTGAATCTCCAATTAAATTGTATCTGTTGAAAGACATACGGTGCATTCTCAATATTACTTTCCTACAGGTACCAGAAACCCTCTGTTTCTAAATGATCTGTGCTAAGCCTAAATATGTACAATGGTTCTAACACAGGCAATTAGTTCGGAATACATTGCGACTGCCAATGAACAGGGAGTTTAAAACTGCTATGAGCATCCGATTACAGATGTAAGTAAGTGTGAACAAATGCAGTGATACGTACAAGTCCTGACCGAAACTTAAGTGCTGGTTATACATTACATATTTCATGAATGAGGGTATCCATGTAGAAGTATGAGAGTAGTCTCCCGTAATATGTACGCCCATGATATGGATAGAGTCGTTATTGTAGATTTAAAATCATATTATTCTGTTCCAGAGATCTGTCTATCAAATTATGAAGATTGCTACTGATTCTTGTGTTTATGTACAGATATATAAAATTACCCAAAATCACACACGCATACAGAAACACATACACAAAGACACACACACACACACAAACACACACACGCACACACACACACACACACACACACACAAGGGAGGCCATTCTAAATTTCCTAGAACATAATGCGAGCAAAACAAGTTTTTCAATTTTCATTGATGGATCATTATTTCGGAAATGCCCATGTGGAAAGATACTTAAATAAACTTGAATTTTAACAAATGTCTCCCTTCCAATCCCATCATAATGATTAGAATCAACTCAGAACTGTCATACACACAATGCAAAATGCACAAAATAACTACTTAAACAAAAATAAATTTTTAATATAAGACGTTTCTAAATTAGACTTTGTTAAATGAAGTGTCGTAGAACCTTGCATATTCCTAACACAATAGAGATATTTATGAAAATTTTGATTGTAAATTTTTAACAAAACTGAAAATACCTGTAAGGCCTACAACATAATAAATGTAGATTATTCGTTCATAGCTGACGCAAGAATAGTTCACCTCCAGATTATTTTCTATTGCATGCACTCCACGTTTATCGATATACATGTTATAGGTATTTCATAAGTATTAAAGCTTTGCAATCAGAGATTTTGAGAACTACCTTTAATGGAGTCGGAATCTGTACGGGGCTAGGAGAAAATGTTTTACACCTTTTACTCAGATTTACACACGTGTTACATTAAAAATTAATTTTTGTTTAAATAATTGTTATTAAACGTTACAATGTACGTTGGTCGTATTTCCCATACACATTTGTTCAAAGAAGTACTGCATTTTTAATGAAGAACTTTCAACATCTACAAAATACATTAATCTCTCGCTTGTTTGCCACTCGTTTTATTTACGAGAGAAATAGGTGTTACCTTCGTTTCATGAAAGTGTTAACACGTTATAGGCATGTGTTTGAAGCATTAGCACTAGAAGAAAAATGTTGTACCGAAGATTTAATTCTTGTTTAATTATCTTGTAAATGTATCGTAAGTCGTACAATATGGACCTTGAAATTTCGGATGGTTTTTGCAGTTTAGATGTGATAAGTGTTATAGATAAATCAAATACAGATGTCCTGAGTTCTGTTTAGCTCTTTTTGGTGAGCACTGTTAATTATAATGTTATTAAATAACTAAATACCTACCTATTAAACAATGACTAAAAGCCTGTCTATATGTTCTTCGTCGCTACAATATTTTTGTAGACTACGTGGTAAGGGAAGGCGGTTCTCTCTGTATTCTTAAACTCTGTTATATTTCCGGAACCCCATGAACTAGTTACTGGGTTTAACGTTAGGCATATTCTCACTATTATCAGTACTGTAACTCCGTAAAAGAACACGGTAAATATCGAATGGAATTTCGAGTTACTTATCATGGAAAATTCGCGGAGAACGCGATCTCAGTAACGTAGGATACTCTTAACATTAAATCCTACAGTGCTACATTTTCTTTATTCTGACCGTCTGGTTACGACCGCACTTAGCGTTAATGTTCACGCCTTACAGCCGTTATTGCGTTAACTGGTCAGCTCACTGAACCACAAGTTATCCTAACATAATCCGGAGCTGACTGCGTGGCGTTGTGGAACCCGGTTGCCTTAAACAACGAAACCGAGACATTACAAACAACCGTTTGTTATAGAAAGTTCACATTAATCAAATAGAAAACTATTTCATATTAATGCGTTTATATCCAACTTAACCAATTTTCAAAAGAAAAGTCGCTATCTTTTGCCTGCAATGCTTCGGAATACACACACTGTTGTTACGCTCTGGTTTTAATGTTCACTAAACAATCTCTTCCAAGACGCGAAATCGGAAACGATTATTTCACTTATTTTGTTAAAAAATATCGAAGAATGTAAAAGATGTGGCAGCTTCCTTCGCTTACTTGTTTGTAGTCTTTACTGCAATAAACATGCTAGGATGAATCTTGGATGGCTAATACTATTAATCTTCCTTAGGTGCCTACAACCAGAGAGCGGACCTACTTGTGAAGGGGCAAAGTAACGTGAAGTCTATTTTTGTTTCCGCAAGTGCATTAAAAGTCTTGAGTTGGTAGAATATGATCTCATAAAGTAAACCACTTCCACAACTTCATCAAGAGCCATTTTTAATTCAGCACTCAGAGCGCGAGAAGAAGGGCTAGCCCGTTGAAGTGGCGAGGGGTCCAGGATATGTACGGCGCTGCCCTCATATGGTAAATGCAGGAAAGACGCTAAAGAGCTTAACAAAAATATTGCTCCAGCAACTCAAAATACGCACAACGAATGAATAGCCACGTCGAGATAATTAACTTGCTGCATAATACGTAAACTCACTTCCCTTCCACAGAAATTTAAAAGCCAAGTGATTCATTACCTTCTGTACTGCTTTATTGCCATTGCGCATACGTATAAGCGCACGTGTTAATCATATCAGTATTATTCACGCCCCTGGCAGCATAACACTACAGTAACAGTAGAGGTGCTTACACTACAGGTCGTCATGAAAGTGCCTCGCATTCAGTTTTCGGGAATTCTCCGGCTGGACGATTTCAAGGAAACATCAATGAAAAAAAGAAGCAAGAGTTAGATCTACATCTACGCACTTATTCTGCGAGCCACTGTATGGTGTGTGGTGGAGGTAAAAGTGCACTATTACCAGTCATTTCCTTTCCCGTTCCACTCGCAAATACTGAGAGGGAAAACGAATATCTACATGCCTCCGTAGGAGTCCTAATTTCTCGTACCTTATGTTCGTGATCCTTGCACAAAATCCACGTCGTCTGTTTTAGAACTGTGTTGCAGTCAGCTTCAAAAACCGATTTTCTAAATTTTGTCAACAGCATACCCGTAAACGAATGTCCCCTTTCGTCTAGGGACTCTCATTTAAGTTCCCGAAGAACCTCCGTAATACTTGAATGTTTATCGAAACTGCCGGTAACAAATGTAACAGAAAGCCTCTGAATTGCTTCGACATCTTCCTTTAGACCAACTTATGAGAACCCCAATCAATCAGTCAGTATTTAAGAATAGGTCGCACTAATGTCGTGTCTGCGGTCTCCTTCACAGATCACCTACACTTCCCCAAAAATCTTCCAGTAAACAGGAATCGATCACCCAACTCCCCTGCCACAGTCGTTATGAGATCGTTCCGTTTCATATCTCTTTGTAGCGATGTGCTCAGATATTTAAAACAAAGTGACTTTGTCAAGCAGGTCACTACTATCACTGTTTTCGAACATCATGGGTTTATTTTTGCTACCCATCTGTATTAACTTACATGTTTCTACATTTAAAGCTCTGACATGTTCTCAGAACAAATGAGAGGTAAAAAATATTTTCTCAGCCTACTTCCTTCTCCTCTTCACACCAGACTAAGATCTAACAAGAGAAAACGTATTGTAATGCACAATGTACATAAGTACATTTCCCATTTCGGATACTCACTTGATTTGTTCGCATTCCGGTGCGGTGCTGTGTGTCTCAGTTAAGCGCAATCAGTGAAACATGCTGCGCCTCATAATAAATGGATGTAGCTTCAAGTTTCCACTAGAGTGAAAGTTTCAAACTGGACTACAATCGACACCCGTCCTTTTCAGAAGATCCATCAAAACGAACGGCGTTCCAACAGTAAGAACTGCGTAATGTTTATAATTTCGTAACAAGGGTTTCGAAAAGCACAGCTGTAACATTGTCACAATAAGAAAGCTCAGCAGCAGCACACTTCACAACGTAGAATACTTACTCAAAAAATGGGAAACGGTCGCGCTGCAAAGTTCTCCTGGCTGTCACAAAATCCAAATTGTTCTCTATGAGCCATACCATCTCCTGTGTCCACGTCGTTCCTGAAACATTTGTGGAACTTACAAGCACAGTAAAAAACGTTAATTCTCGGGAATTATAAATACAGGAATTCTTCTCAAGTAATGTTTAAAACTTATTCTTGCGACTGACCTGATTTGGGGTAAGAAATTACCCATATGTCATCCGAGTACACTTTAAAATTTTTTATTTCCATTGCATATTGTTTAAAATGTTTCTGTAGAATGCATCCAGAAGGATAAACACGAACTGAGCCCTTTTCGTAACAAGAGTCACAGTTTTCGACCAAGTGATAAAAATTGACGTCCTTCACTGTCTCGAAGTGAAAGGTCATCCTACAGACAAATGGAAATTACGTTAACTTGGTTTTAATATTGAAGCCTCAAATCCTAGAAAAGAGATACTCCTTGAATTGAATAAATTATGTACGTATTCTTATAATCAAACGAAATATTTGTAACGAATATTGCATGTTTTCCCCATGGATTATTTATTACTGAACTCCAAGAGTGAACAGCAAGATTTAACGTAACAAAAAACGTTGTTTTGCTGGTTACTGAATCAGTAGTCTACTTTGAATAGTTTCTGGGGAAATACTGTGTAATTTAACTAAGTATATGTATTAAAAAGAAAACAGGTTAAGGAAACAACTACTTCAGCATGTAACACTAGAGACCACTGCTGTTGAACATTCTATACAAATTACGTATGATTTTGTTGTAATGGAAGGGAATGATAATGGTAAAGATTGGTGGAATTAATTTTTATTGTCACACAAGCATCCACACACACACACACACACACACACACACACACACACACACACACACACACACACACAATGTGTCATACACACATCGGAAAGATTTAAAACTCACATTCAGAACACATTTAAATTTTCAGCTGTTCACAATCTTGTGTTTGTAGTTTTGAAAACACTGTTGACAGTGAAGATAATGGGAAACCAGAAACCTAAGTGCAACAATTTGAGTACACAGACCTAAACACAAGCACGCACAGAATACTCCACATAGAATTAATTAATTTTAGGCCGAAACGTAACGCTCCCAGCACAAACATTTGATGTAAAAAAAATTCTATATTATCTTTTACATGACTCCAGATCAGTAATTGTGTAAGGCAAATAACTGCAATTCAAAATACAAGAAACACAGCACGTGGTGGCAATTCTTTGTACTAAAACTTGTTTCTGTTTGAAATTTGTGATAACCATCTTTAAAAAACCGGAAATGGAATATGTACGGGTCGTGAAGAACATATTTGTTCTTTTTCAATACAAAGAATATAAAAACCCATGGAAGAATGTCTGGTTAAAGGAACGAGCTGGGATGCTATTCATAGTCAAAAGTCTATTTAACGCAAAAGAAGAAAGTGAGCTGTACATATAAATTTGATATTTCGACTTAAACATGTGAAGAAAGTTTATGATATTGCTTTGTCCCTCAGAACTTACCTTGGCGTATGTTATCAGCAGTTCCTCCAACTTACACTCTCACACTCGAAATAATGAGAATTGTATGTCAAGAGCATGTTGTGATATAACGTTCGCTGATAAGAACACCACATGACCTGAACACTGCAGCAGACAATAGCAGACGTATTTGCTGCTACAAGAAGGCAGTGCTTTTATGACCTAATCATAATCAGGGGAGTTACGCAATGTAGTCGTAGAAAATCTGTGCCATGCGGGGCTACATGAATATGGTCACAACGCACGGAACCGTAAGCCACTGAAACCATTCTAATTTGTGCTGTACGTCTAAGACCTAGAAGCATTTACTTACACTTTTTCCGATCGGCTGTTTTTCACACGGGGGAAAGATGAGAAAATGAAAGATTACTACCTATTTGACTTTCGCTGGCCAGACATTTGGCTCAAACGACTTGATTTAATTGTGGTAATTCACTTAGTTAGGTCGTGTTCTTTCACCGTTATCGTAGCTAACGTCTTGTATAACGAAAAAAATTCTCGTGAATGCAGTATAAAAGTCATCAACACATGTTTTAATTAGGGAAATAAATTTCTGGAAAGCACTTCTTCATAACAGCATTGTACAAGAGTAACTCACGTACTGTGCGAAAATCGTATAAAATGGTAAAAGAAGCGTATGAGATGTCGTGTTACAGAAATGTGTTGAAACGTGTGTTCACTGATAAGATACGGAAAGAGGAAGTTGTCCGGGAAATATTTAAGGAAAGCCAAGTACAGAAATAGTGAGAAAAAGCCAGATTAATATTCCGACCACGTCGAGGCATGAGATAAGGCCAGGAAGGAGAAGAAAACTATTGTCTAGGATTTTAAACTGACCGTGGACATTTATTCGATTTACTCACATTTTCACTAAAAAATGAATAGAGATCAAATAATTTTTTTTCGGTTGTAGTACACTTCAAACATGGGAAAGTAATTTAAAAATTTCCTAAAACTACATTGATAATTTCTATCTTCAATAATAATATGGCAACTGAACTACACTGAAGAGAGAAAGAAATTTGTACACCTGCCCAATATCGCGTAGAGGCCCCCCAAGCAAGCAATATCGCCGCAACACGATATGGAACTGACTCGACTAGTCTGAAGTAGTGCTGGAGGGAATTGGCACCATGAACCCTGCAGGGCGGTCCATAAATCCGTGAGAGGACGAGGGGTTGGAGATCTCTTTCTACAGCACGTGGCGAGGCATCCATGATATCCTCAAAAATAATGTTTATGGAGTTTGGTAGACAGAGGAGGTGTTTTATCTCAGACGAGTGTTCCTAGAGCCTCTCTGCAGCAATTATGGGTGTGTGGGTTGTCGCATAGTCGTGGTGAAATTGCCCGTGTAAGTCGGAATGCATAATGGACATGAATGGATGTAGGTGATCAGACACGCTGGTTACTTATGTGTCAACTGCAAGAGTCGTATCTAGACGTGTCAGGAGTCCCATTTCACTCCAACTGCACACGCCTCAGACTATGACTGAGCTTCACCAGCTTTAACAGTCCCCTATGACATACAGGAACTATGAATTCAGTAAATGTCTCCATACCCATCCACTGGATACTACTCGAAACTAAACTCGCCCGACCAGGCAACGTGTTTACAGTCATCGGCAGGCCAATGTCGGTGTTGACAGGCCCAAGCGAGGTGTAAAGCTTTGTTTCGTACAGTCATCAAGGTTACACGATACGACCTTTGGCTCCGAAAATCCACATCGATGGTGTTTCATTAAATGGTTCGAACGCCGGCACTTGTTGAGGGCCCAGCACTGAAATCTGCAGCACTTTGCGGAAGCGTTGCACTATTGTCACGTTGAACGATTCTCTATAATGGTCGCTGGTCCAATACTTTCAGGATGTTTTTCGGCCGCAGCGATGTCGGAAACTGTGGTTCATTGGATTCCTGATATTCACGGTACACACATGAAATACTCGTACGTGAAAATCCTCACTTCATCGTTACTCCGGAGATGCTGTGTTCCATCGCTCGTGCGTCGACTATAATGCCGTGTTCGAAATCACTTAAATCTTGATAATCTGCCATTGTGGCGGTAGTAGCCGGTCTAACAACTGCAGCAGACGGTTGTTGTGTTATACAGGCGTTGCCCACCGCAGCGCCGTGTTTCGCCTGTTTACCTATCTCTGTACTCGAGTACGCATGCCTGTAGCAGTTTCTCAGTCGCTTCAGTGTATAATCGAACTATGAAGTCACGTAACAAATTAATGAAGAGTTGCTCAAATTTCACACGTATTTACAGCCGCAGCTATCCATTTCCTTATCGTTGATATTGCTACAACCTGTCCGAACAGGTCTTCGAAGGTCCAACGGTACCGACCGACATTACTTAACTTCGGTGATATGACGGGAACCGGTGTTACAAGTGCAGCAAGGCCGTTGGCGCAGATGTAGGAAAGAAAAGTTTTATCACATGGTACTCTGTTAACGTTGTTAGCTATGTCTCTCGTCTACCTGGTTCATTTGAACACTGCTACATCGTTCTTCGTCACTGCGATGCGCAGTGAATTAACAAGTGCAGGAAAACATATGCGAAAGCACAAATTCCAGCAGTATCCTCTCCGATATAAGCGTCTGGAATTCATCCTCTTCGCTTGCAGCTCGTGATATGCAGCCATAAACTGATTTCATGTCGTGTGGTGTAAAGTATAGGAGAATAAAATATATCCACGAGCACGTTAGCTTTTTACCCTTGCCTTGCCATGTTGGCCATTCTGGAGAGTGTGGTGACCTTGGGGCAACGCAAGGAACTCCTGTTAAGCCTTCAGTCAGGGTCATCGGAGGGCGGAAATACGGCGATTTCCCTTCCCCTCTCCCAGTTTCAGTAGTTCTGACGCTTTTATCTCTCGACGGGAGCAATTTAGCAGCCGATGTTCGGCCTCGTTAGCTGCCATTCAAGGAGAACGCTTTTCACTCCGTAACGCCAGTGGGAATGTACGGGGGGCAGACGGAGCAACTTGTGCAGGGTCATGGGCGCGGCAGATCGCGTCTAGCGGGGACTTGGCGATGTCCCCTGCTGCTGCAGTCAGTACAGTGTCACTGCGTTTGTTGTTCCAGCAAGCTAACCTCCCTTGCAGTATTGCTCTGACCTTCGTTAATAAGAGCAGAGACAGGGATGCAGAGAAGTCGGAGCTGACGTCTGTGCGTCGAGGTCTGAGGGGTCGTTGTAACACGTATGGCGAGCTAACTACGCTTGCAAGATGTTGCTCTACGTGTTGTACATATATATAGTTACATGAGACTTTGTCGTGTTCTCCTAGGTTGTAGCGTCTGGCTACTGCCTGTGAGACTGGATGAGTTCTTTGATTCTGACAGGTGTATTTTCCATTCTCATAGCTTGTATACGTATCAATGCATTTCAAAACGTCTTTAGCCTTCCCTCTCAAAATGTCACCTTTTAATAGCTAACACAATTCTCTACCCCCACCACATCTTTTGAAACCATGCAGCACTCGGAAGTCTGAAGATCAAAATCTGACTTTATTCCAAAACCTAACACCGATAGTACACGTTTACCAGTTGGTGGCCCTTTAACTATCCTTCACATTCTATCCAAAGGAACGTCAACAAGGTCTATCTTCCCAACCCTATCCTCCCTGCTGGCATTTGCCCGTCACTCTAGCTACAGCCTAAGCCCTTTAATCTTTTTTTTTAGTTTAAGGCCGTAATATCACACACATTCTCCTGACCTTGCTAGTGCTATCGCCACCCCTTCTTGATAAAGGCGTACTCTTACATAAGACACCTCCACACCAGGAATCATAGTTCCAAAACATAGTGATCAATCCACACTCTTCTTCATCCATCCATCATTCTTTCGGCAATTGTTGCGAACTGATACTGACAGACTTGCAGGAAGCTGTATCATTAGCAGCCTCATAGCATTGCCACACAGTCACCATCTGTGTCTTTGTAAGCGCATCAAAAGAACTTGTTTGACTTTTTTTATTTAATGTCTTTTAAGTCTCTACCCATACAGTCATCTATATTATTTTATTTATTATTTAGTAGTTAATTCTCAAAATATGTTAGTACTTTTCAGTGGACTGAAGTAGGTTAGACATAACGTTTTTGCTTAAACAGACTGAGAGAAACAACTAGTAAGAACAAATGTTAAGAAGACATAGTATGGGAATTTACTACCTAAGTTAAAAAGAAGAGAGAGTTAGCATTGTAGCTGCGGAATACAGTATGGCTCTAGTGGAAACTAAAATTCTATAGATCCCTGTGGTGCATGGTGGGGTGGCAGTGGGCGAGGACAGTACAATATGGACGTGGAGATAAAGTAGGACCCCAAGTGGCTTCAGAGCAAGGCAGCTGCCCATTTAACAAGTACTTTATTGGCGTATCGACACTGCTTCATATATTGTGTCAGTGGCCAACTGATACAAAATTTTAAAAGGGTACTTCGGTGGAGGGAGGAAAAAGACTTCTGGTCAGGTGAATACAGGGTTATAAATACAAACCCAAATAGGGGTAATGCAGGAGTAGGTTTACTAATGAATAAAAAAACAGGAGCACGGGTGCTACGAACAATACCATGGTGAACACATTATTGTAGTCAAGATAGACACGAAGCCCACGAATGCTTCAGTAGTATACGTATATATGCCAATAAGCTCAGCAGATGACGAAAAGAGTGAAGAAATGTATGATGAGATAAAAGAAATTATTTAGATAGCGGAAGGAGACGATAATTAAATAGACGTGTGGGACTGGAATTCGATAACAGGAGAAGGAAGAAAAGGAAAAGTAGTAAGTGAATATGGAATGGGAGTTAGAAAAGAAGAGGGAACCACCTGATAGAATTTTGTAAAGAGCATAACTTTATTATTGCTACCACTTGGTTCAAGAATCATGAAAGAAAGTTGTATAGATGGAAGAGACCTGGAGACACTGGAAGGTTTCAGAGAGATTGTATAGTGATAAGACAGAGATTTAGTACCAGGTTTTAAAGTGTAAGACATTTCCAGGGGCAGATTAGTTATGAACTGTAGATTAAAACTGAAGAAACAATAAAAGTTTGGAAAGATAAGAAGATGGGACCTGGATAAACTGAAAGAACGGGAGGTTGCAGAGAGTTTCGGAGAGAGCATTAGGCAACAATTGACAAGAATATGGGAAAGAAAAACAGTAGAAGAAGAATAGGTAGTTTTGAGAGATGAAATAGTGAAGGTAGCAGAGGATCAATTTGATAAAAAGGAAGAGGGCTAGTAGAAATCCTTGGGTAACAGAAGAGATAGTGAAATAAATTGATGAAAGGCGAAAATATAAAAATGCTGTAAATGAAAAAGAATAAAGGAATACAAATGTCTAAAAAATAGGATCGACAGGAACTTCAAAATGGCCAAGCAGGAAAAGCTAGAGAACAAATGTAAGGATGTAGAGAGGCATATACCTCTAGTGGTAAGGTAGATACTGCAGAAAAGAGAACCACTTGTATGAGTATCAAGAGCTCAGGTGGAAAACCAGTTATGAGTAAAGAATGGAAAGTAGAAGTAGTATATAGAGGTTCTATACAAAGGCGATGTACTTCAGGACAGTATTACGCAGATGGATGTGGACATAGATGAAGATGCAATGAGAGATATGATACTGCGTGAAGAGTTCAACAGAGCACTGTGAGACCTAGTCGAAACAAGGCCCCGACAGTAAACAACATTCCATTTGAACTACTGATAGGCTTGGGAGCGTCAGCCCTAACAAAGCTCTTCAATCTGGTGAGCAAGATGTATGAGCCAGGCGAAATACCTTCAGACTTCAAGATGAATATAATAACTTCAGTCCCCAAGAAAGCACTTGTTCACTGGGGTGAAAATTACCGAACTATCAATTTAATAAGTCACGGCTGTAAAATACTAACACGAATTCTTTTCAGACGAATGAAAAAACTGGCAGAACCTGACCTTGGGGAAGATCAGTCAGTTTGGATTCCGTAGAAATATTGGAACACTTGCAGCAATGCTGACCCTACGAAATATATTCGAAAACAGAGTGAGGAAAGGCAAACATACGTTTCTAGTATTTTGTAGACTTAAGAAAAGCTTTTGACAAAGTTGATTGGAATGCCCTCTTTCAAGTTCTGAAGATGGCAGGGGTAAAATAACGGGAACAAAAGGCTATTTACAATTTGTACGAAACCAGATGGCAGTTATAAGAGTCGAGGGGCATGAAAGGGAAGCCGTGGTTCGGGAGAGAGAGAGACAAAGTTGTAGCCTATCCCTATGTTATTCAATCTGGATATTGAGCAAGCAGTAAATGAAACAGAAGAAATATTACAAGTATGAGTTAAATTCCATGGAGAAGGAATAACAAGTTTGAGGTTCGCTGATGATACTGTAATTCTGTCGGAGACGGCAAAATACTGGAAGGGGAGTTGAACAGAGTTGTCTTGAAACGAGGATATAAGATGAACATCAACAACAGTAAAACAATCATAATGTCATGTAGTCTAATTAAATCAGGTGATGCTTCGGGAATTAGATAAGGAAATTAGACACTTAAAGTGGTAACTGAGTTTTGATATTTGGGGAGCGAAGTAACTGATGGTGGTCGAAGTAGAGAGGACATAAAATGTAGACTGGCAATGGCAAGGTCAGCGTTTCTGAAGAAGAAGGATTTGTTAGCATGGAGTGTAGACTTAGTTTTTAGGAAGTCTTGTCTAAAAGTATTTGTATGGCGTGTAGCCATGCTGGAAGTGTAACATGGACGATAAATAGTGTGGACAAGAAGAGAATAGAAGCTTTCGAAATGTGGTGCTACAGAAGAATGCTCAAGATTAGATGGGTAGATCACATACCTAACGAGGAGGTACTGAATAGAATTCAGAAGAAGAAGAATTTGTGGCACTACTTGACTAGAACGAGCGATCGGTTGGTAGGACATGTTCTGAGGCTTCAAGCTATCACCACTGTAGTATTCGAGGGCGGCGTGGAGGATAAAAATCGTACAGGGAGACCAAGAGATGAATAAACTAAGCAGCTTTAGAGGGATGTAGGTTGCAATAGATGCTTTGAGATGAAAAAGCTTGCACAGGATAGAGCAGCATGGAGAGTCGCATTATACCAGTCTCTGGACTGAAGACCACAGCACAACAACAACAACAACAACACAAGGTTTCGAACCCAGAACTGCTTCTTTCAATGCAGATGTGCTGACCACTATGCCATATCGGCCCAGTCGTCACCACAAGCCCATGAGCTACCCTAGCATACCTCCTGTCAGACAAAGATTCTCAATTTGTCGTTACATTAGTGATGTGGAGTCCCTGCTCATTAGCTCATTACTCATAGCATCTCAATGAATCCCGTATGAGCCCGAGTTTGCTGCGCATCTGCACTGGTGCGATCATCAATATGACTTTATATGTATATATACATTTATATTCTTTCAGGCATGTCTGAAGAAGAGACAGCATTTGATTTTGCATCCAGTATGTATCAAGGCACGAAGGAATTAAAAGACATGCACCTGTGTGTGTGTGTGTGTGTGTGTGTGTGTGTGTGTGTGTGTTGTGTTTCATCGAGCTCAGATTAGGTGCATATGGTGGCCAAGATAACAACATGATTTCACTATCACGCTTCTCAAATCACTGTAGCACGGCTGTCACCGGGAAAGTTGCCGGGCGAGACACCAAACACGACGGGACGTCGGAGGGTACACAATAAATTTCACGTAATGGGCAGGTGTCTTCGTTTTTGTCGCAGTTTCCATGGAATCCCTGACGATGTCCATGGTGCAGCACATGTTTCGAGCAGCCTTTCGATTAGATGAAATTATATGCCCACAGACAACCAATTTGATATAACATCATTCATCCGAACAGATGAGTCGTTTCCACTTGTCCACGGTGCAGTCACCCACTGCGGTGGTGAAGTCAGCGGCGCTGCGCAGTACCTGTGTCAGCACCAGCATTGGACTCCGTCATATCTGATACAGACCGTATCCTATGATACTTTACGAAATCGGCAAGCATTCAACATGGATCATGACGTCAAACACTTTGCCGCCAAATCGTGGATTAACCGTACTTCAACCACTTTCCGCAAACGAGTTTCGACTGTATCGGGCCAACAGCCGAAAAGCTTTGCCTTTTCCTGGATGATTGTTTCCAGGTGGCATGTTTACAGTCATTTGTGTAAATCCTTTATGTCAGTGAAATACCGGATTATACTCGCTATTATATTTTTCCCAATGTCTATGTTCTACTCGTAGTCTAGTCAAGGAAAGAAAAGTATCGGAAAAATTCTTGTAGTCGCAAATTATATTCACAATGCTAGGACTGAGTGTCGTGAATAACTTACTAAGGTTCCACAGCGCTGGAATGAGCGCGGGGTTGAGATTGGGTTTAAAATTCCCTTTTTAATGTTTATATCCAATAAAACGGAAACCATGGCTCCAGGCTGAAATGTTTCTCAGTCGAAAATTAAACTACATTTAATTTTCCAGCTAGAAGGTGCTATTGATTTTCTCTCTAGGACACTTAGTTCCCGCGTTCACTAGAGGGAAAAATTATAATTACTAAATACATTGTTCTATGGTATAATATTAATGTTTATGTTTAGAAGAAGTGGATTAGAAATAAATATCAAATATGTGTATAACATCTAATAGCAGTATTTGCCGTACCAAGGGACAAATTTTGTC
This sequence comes from Schistocerca gregaria, assembly GCF_023897955.1. Lineage (NCBI taxonomy): Eukaryota > Metazoa > Arthropoda > Insecta > Orthoptera > Acrididae > Schistocerca > Schistocerca gregaria. The sequence goes on along the minus strand of NC_064924.1, from coordinate 590,595,202 downwards.
CAGTGGTGTAACTGGGTGGAGGGATAAACGAGTTTGGGAGAAGTTTGAGTCAAGGTAGGTCACCGAAATATCTTCATGCATTTCTTTATGTAAGTTATGGACTAGGACGTTACAACACAGTAGGTGTGAACATTCCGTAATTATTCTATAATGTTCCACTGGTTAATCATATTCTGAAGGCGCTTTACTGTTTGTACACAAGCGCGCTCGTGGAATGCTCTTTTTAGGCTCACTCTTGTTTGTTTGAGGCATATTACTTTCAGTAATTCATAGTTCCCACCATGTATATCCCTTCTTTCAGTGCATTAATCTTCCTGACAACATTATAAAATTTCTGCACGTTACAGGCATTAAACCGCACAGTGCGTGATGGAGTGTTCATTATTCCAATATTATCGATTGTTTAGCTTATTTGATATAATTATTTTGAGAGGGCAAAATGACTTTCTATAGGCGTCTGCGTGCTTTCACATGTCCACCTATTTTTCTTGATTCCTAAACTAAATATAATCGTTTCACAGTCTTCTTCGAATACAGACTTTCCAACAGCGTTTCGCGACAACTACTTTTTATTTCTTCCAAGGACTGTCATTTCTTTTCCACGAGAATTATGTTACACTTTCGTAATGTTTAGTACAGGCCATTTCGACACCAGCTGCGTTCCATGTATACTATTCTGTCTGATAACACCGAAAATACAGGAAAATAAACAGATTTTGCCTTCTTTGATACTATTTCCTTTATCGCAGCCCTTTCACTAGCCTAACTCTATCACTCACTTTCCCTAATACTCAATTTACTTGATAGCACCATTTAATACATCTGAAATAGAACCATTAACAACATGTACGATGTGTCGTGCGCAAAATGTTCACCATTGATTTTCTAAACGGATGTTTTCGGGTTCTTTCTGTTTATTATACGCCTTATTTTACAATTAATCACATTAAAGACAAATCTTGTTTGAGTATTTCTGCATTTCCATACGATTGTCCAACCATGACGGCAACATCGTGAGCTGATGGTATTGCTGATCCTACCTGGTAACTCTTGAGCCCATTGGAAGCTCGATTACGCTCCAGTGGCGCAAGCCTTATGTTACTTTAGTTTCTGTGGCTTACTCTCAGTCTAGTGGAATGTAATGGGTTATATTTGTCATATCAACTACTCACATACTTCTGATGACTGTATGATTCTCTCTTTGCTATCGGCGGAAGATTTAGTACACAAAACAGGTTAGAACACTTTTGCGGATACAACGAAACAAACATGCCAAATTTAAACAGACGCAAAATCCCCAAGGTTGGTGATCTTTTACAGAAGCTCGAAATTTTGGGCGGACTTCAATGCTAGATGCTTATAACAGTTTCCACGACGAAACTTTGTCTCGAAACTTGGCAGAAAATCATTGCTTAAATTCAGTGCAAAAATTAAGTTCGAAGGGTGGTGATATGTAAGGTGTCAGGCAAATCCAACACCTTATATGAAAACACTGACATGATAAGCAAATCCAGTAGTATGTCACATAGCTCCGAATAAATTGTGACATTAAATTAACCAAAGTAACACGAGTAACGAGTGAGCAAATGGAATACCACAGACTAACACAAGAATGCTTAAATGCATGTCGTACCTTCCCACCGTGAGGCAGACGTAGTTCCGAGGGGAGAAACGAGGACAGAAGCCGAGAGCAGAACCGTGGGGAGGGGCTGGGCACCCACGCCACGAGCCTACCTGTACAACTATACAACCCCCACGTTTTAGCGTCAGGCTTTTTCGCGTCTCAGGTATGTCAAGGACACTCCCCAGCCCATGTTAAAAGATAGAGCCCTCCAGAAGAGCAGTATAGATCTCACGATAACGCTAATAGGACCACACTAGCTGCAGGTTTTAGCGTGAGACCTTTTAGCGTCTCTGTTACGTTGCAAACTTTAAAAAACATCGCCCCACCACGAAAAGTATAACGTTTCCCATTGGATAGACAGAATTTTTGTAGGCGGAGCGTAAGGTTAACATTGAGACGCCGATTGGTCAGATGAAAACACAGCCAGATAGCTTTTTTAAACTAACTTCGGTAAATTGTAGTAAGGAGAAGTTCAAGAGTTGGTTCCGAGACGGCGAGCTGGACGGCTGCTGCGCCGGCCGCTGTCGCCCTGACGCTGCTTAAACACCGACAAGGTAATGAACGCACGCGATGCCGCATTTTTGATCGCATAAGGCTTCACTCAGAACTGCAGAAGTCTCATCTGCTACACCCCCTTTTTGCGTAATACTAGTGTCGATCGTTAATTAAAACTCATGGTGTTCACATTTGCCACTTGAAAAACAGATCTGAAACGCGATGATTTTCTATTTTATAGTTATTGAGAAGCCACATCAGCCACTGTAATTTACGACATGTTAGATAAGTAATTAAAGATAATTGAGGGTCACTGTAGACCATTTTGATAGTTTTCTCTTTTGTGAAACTCAATTTAAACCTAGATTATAGATGTGATAAGGCATAGGTCATCGTTCGATCGATTGTAGAACTTGGAAACCCATTTAGGGAATATTCGTTCACATTTTTGTTGAACGCTGTTGGTTTTTACCATCCTGTATTAAAACATTTCTTTTATCAATAGTGCAATATATAAACGATTTTTTTGTGTGATTAGAATAAATTTCCAATGGTAAACTTAACTGCTTTTTCGACGTTATTTTACCAGCTAACTAAAAATAGGAAAGTCTTGAACCCTTTCCACTATATTTAGTTAGAATTAAGATTCTTTTACAGGGAGTGCAGTGGAGCTGACGCTGAGATCATTTAGTATTTGGTTATATCATCGCTAGTCTCACTGAACTCTTCTGAATTCTACATGTCATGTGTGGTCTGGCGTCTCCTTACCAGCAACAGGTCCCAGGTTCAAACTAGTTCCCTAAAAAACACGCTCAGAGCGTCGTTGCGCGAAAGTGGTTGGGAGACACGATATAGTACAATCAGACACCACCATGAATGTTTAGAGATGTCCTTAGGTTAGTTGGGTTTAAGTAGTTCTAGGTTCTAGGGTACTAATGACCTAAGATGTTGAGTCCCATAGTGCTGAGAGCCATTTGAACCATTTGTGATTTCCTGTCAGATAGGTCACAGTTCGTAATAATTGACAGAAAGTCATCGAGTACAACAGAAGTGATTTCTGGCGTTCCCCAAGGTAGTGATGTAGGCCCTTTGCTGTTTCTTACCTTTATAAACGATTTGGGAGACAATCTGAGCAGCCATCTTCGGTTGTTTGCAGAAGACGCTGTCGTTTATCGACTTATAAAGTCATCAGGAGATCAAAACAAACAGCAAAACGACTTATAAAACATATCTGAATGAAGCGAAAAGTGGCAGTTGACCCTAAATGACGAAAAGTGTGACATCATCCACATGAGTACTAAAAGGAACTCGTTAAAAATCGGGTACACGATAAATCAGTCAAATCTAAAAATCGTAAATTTAACTAAATATCTAACTATTACAATTACGAAAAAAATTAAATTGGAAGGAACATAAAGACAATGTTGTGTGGAAGGCTAACCAAAGACTGAATTTTATTATCAGGACACTTATAAAATGTTACAGACCTACTAAGGAGACTGCCTACACTACGCTTGTCCGTCCTCTTTTGGAATACTGCTGCGCGATGTGGGATCCTTACCAGATAGGACTGACGGAGTACATCGAAAAAGAAAGGCAGCTCGTTTTGTATTATCGCGAAATATGGGAGAGAGTGTCACAGAAACGATACAATCATAGGGCTGGACATAATTAAAATAAAGGCGGTTTTCGTTGAGCCGGAATCTTCTCACGAAATTCAAATCAATAAAATTTCTCCTCTGAATGCAAAATTTTCTGTTGACACCGACATACCTAGGGAGAAATGATCACCACGACAAAATAAGGGTAATCAGAGCTCGTACGGGATGCTATAGGTGTTCATTCTTTCCACGCGCTATACGAGATTACGAAAATAGAAAATTGTGAAGGTGGTTCGATGATCCCTCTGCCAGGCACTTAAATGTGATTTACTCAGGATCCATGTAGATGTAGACGTATCGAAGGCCTCTTCGAAATCTGGAAAAACGGGCTCTACCAGTCCAGCTGCACCTATTGTTAGTAAGACGTCGCGCACGATTACAGCAAGTCATGTTTCGCACGAATAGATTTCGAATAGTTTTTCCTCAATGGGTACCTATTCTTTGGGAGAAACTCGATTACTGCCAGGAACTCGATAATATTTGAGCTCACAACCTACTCTTCTACCCTGGAAGGGACGGACTATATTTATATTGACCAATATCTCTGCATCCGATGTTTTAACCTTTTGGTTCACACGACTGACTAAGCTTTTTTCCAGACACGCTATGGCATTTCGCTGCGCTAGAGATTCTGGGTATCATGAGTTCGGATAAGAGCTTATTGTGCAGCGTTTCCACTGTAATGTGCAAACTGAACTCTGGCTGGGCGTGGAGATCTCTTCGCTTTGTCTTGTTTTCAATACCAGGATGCTAAAACCGTACATTTCTGAGTTTGTTCGGCAGTGTGGCAGTCACGCGGTATTGTCCGCATGAGGAAATTCAATATCTAAAGCGATGTCTAATATTTCTGCTCTGTGTCTGCGGTCTTCAGCCACAGTACCTGGCTGACCCATGACATTCTGAACGCAATGTTTGAAAACATTCACTGAAGTTACATGTTACCATAAATTTTGAGGATTTTTGTGATAATGCTAGGACCCAGGCTTGAAAATTACTTTAGGTTTCAAGCATGGTTGTTCTTGCGGACACACGAATTTCGCTGAATTTTTTGTAATGAATGTGCAGTGGTAATATTTTCCTCGGGATTTTCCAAATAGTATTACTAAATTAAGGTAAATCTTTTCCGTCCTTTATTACCTTACTTCGTGTCAACCACTCGTGATAGAAGTTTACATCTTTCATCTTTAACCACAATTGTTGTTATTTTCCAAAATATGAACAGAATTTCCTCATTGAGCTGACAGTGACGTCTACCTGTCCAAGAAAACGCAAGTATTTTGCTAACGCACTTGATGACTTTTAACCTTTGGTAATCGTCGCTCCACTATGGTATATCAGACGTAATTAATTTTCGGGATATCAGATATTCTAAACATGTAATTGTCTTCAGTACTACCCAGAGTGTCGCAGGATACGTAATAACACATGATACTTTTAACGCTGTATCCGTAATAACTCAAATGACACAAACTCCAATGGATCAGCGTACTTACGTAGTGGTATTAGCAATGATAATCCGGTCCCACATACTTAACATACATAGTGTGTTTCAAAAATTCGAAGCAGATTTCGTTGTCGTTCCTTCCCATTAACCCTACCGGACAATCAAAATTTCCTATCTTCAACTCTTTCAAACATCTGTTACTACAGTGCAGTTCATGTTGTGTGTCTGTATGAGAGAGACAGTGAGTGAGTGTGTGTGTCTGGGTATGTGTCCGCGTGTCTGTCTGTTTGTGTGTCTGTCACAAAGGATGAACGAGAACGGAAATCAGTGAAAAGCATTTGTACGTTGCACATCGTATGTAGTAATGACAAACAAGGTATAAGGAAAGTTGCCAGACTTGGATAGCTCAACTAAAAATCCCCTAACACAAAAGAACTACAATTTCTGAAATCAAAGGTGAAGATGCCCTAGGTCAGGTTATTCGATAACAGGCCAGTTTCGGACAGATATCGTTCTTCTAGGTGGGTAAGTGAGTGTCACTGACCCTACATATGTTTTGGCTCTCCAGTACCTACCTGAAAAACGAGTCTCACAGTTGCGTAATCTACTATGTCTACTGAATAAATCACGTACAGAATGAGATTTTCACTCTGCAGCGGAGTGCGCGCTGATATGAAATTTCCTGGCAGATTAAAACTGTGTGCCCTACCGAGACTCGAAATAGGGACTTTTGCCTTTCGCGGGAAAGTGCTCTACCACCTGAGCTTTATTTCTGCCACTACCTCGTCTTCTACTTTCCAATCTTTACAGAAGCTCTCCTGCGAACCTTGCTGAACTCGCGCTCCTGAAAGAAGTGCAAAGTGAAAATTCCAATCCCAAGAAACAACATTCGTTTACTCCATTCAGTGCCTCATTTTCCAATATGCTTCCGTCATCATCGCCTTTTTTAATCTACCACTACCGTTGTTTTAGTTTTAATGATGTTTAAGACACTACTCATTCTGTTGAATAACACTTCCAAGCCGTCACCGTCTCTGAAAGGTTTAAATATCATAAGTAAACCTTGCTGTTATAGTTTCTTGTCTCTCATCTTCGTCTTCTAGCCAGCCTCTCGCATATTTCCTTTAATGATCTCTCAATTAACAGATTGATTAACATCGGGGGATAGCCTGCAACTCTGTTTCACTCCCTTTTCAAGTAGTGCATTCCATTCATGACCTACGACTTTTATAGCTGCTTACTTCATTCTGTACGAGATTTAAATAATCTTTTCCTCTGTTACATTTACGGCTGATACCTCTAGAATGCCAGAGAGAGTATTCTAGACAACGATTTCTCTGGTTCCACAAATGCTTTACGATGCTCAAATTTTTATTGTAAGACTAATCGTAGCGTCTGTATTGCCTCATGTGCTCCTATACTTTTCAAGAAACTGTCTTCATTGTAATTGGGATTTTAGCACAGTCCTCAAAGTATGAAAGTATTTACCATGTCTGACATTTCTTGCACTCCAGAAGGGGCACCTTCTCCATTCGTAGCTCATCCGCCCCACAGAATTCGGAGGGGATTTGTTTCCAAGTAAGATCTTTCAGCTTCTTCGCACGGTGTCAAATGTCCCATCTCACCTAATTCCTCTTCCCACTGTATAGTGTTGTCGTGAAGTTCATATAACTTAAATTTACCTTTTTACAGCGCTTCTACAAACACCTTTTCAGTTTTGCCACCTTTGTTTACTACTGACTTGCAATTCGATCTATTGGTATTCATATAGGTGCTTCAATTATCTCTAAACATCTCTTAAAATTTCCTAGGATTTCTACTAAGTCTCGTCTTTTCGCATAGCTTTATCCTGGGTTGTCTTTTTTGTTTCCTCTCTCAAACATGTCATTCCCCTTTCTTTACCTGCTTCAATGAACTATTCGTAAATCAACAGCAGTGAACCGTCGCTCTCTTTGTTGACGCGGTGTGTGTGTGTGTGTGTGTGTGTGTGTGTGTGTGTGTGTGTGTGTGTGTGTGTGTGATGGGGGGGGGGGGGGGGTCGGAGGAATAGATTAGATTACAGATTACGTGCATATATTTTTGAGTATATTTAGACTGAAATTTTAAATTGACCAATTCTCTCCAGTATCTGCTGTGTACAGATATACGTGTTGAGAAAAAGAAATCCTTTATTTCAAGTACCTCCCCTTGTAAAGCTGATTTAAGTTAAAAATAATTTAAACTTCTATTACTTCCTTTTGTAAAGACACAGTGAACCGTCATATACTTTTATCGGTATTTTTGTTCATTTAATTTTGTTACACATTTAAATTATCAAACTCTTCTGATCTAATGACACTACTATGAAACTAACGACTGTCGCGTACATCTATAGTCTAAATCTCTAGCGTCAAGAATCGTTCTGATTATGGAAGTGATGATGGATATGTTACCGATGATGGTGCCACTACAAGGGAGTTACTAAATACAGTTTACCGTAAATTCTTCACGAAAGAAGACAAGGTAAAATTCCTGAATTCGAAACCAGAACATATGTTAGCATGAGTGACGTAAATGTAGATATCTTAGGTTTTGCAAAACAACTCAAATCACTTAAGAAAGGCAATTCTTCCGGTCCAGGTGGTATACCAGTCAGGTTCCTTTCAGAGAATGCAGACACAATAGCGCCTTTCTTAGCAATCATATACAACCGCTCAGTTGACGAAAGGTCTGTTCCTAAGGACTGGGAAGTAGAACAGGTCACACCAATATTCAGGAAAGGAAATAGGAGTAACTCATTGAATTACAGACCCATATCACTGACCTCAACTTACTGTACGATTTTGGAGAATATAATTTACTCGAACATTATGAATAAAAAAAGTGGCTCTGAACACTATGGGACTTAACATCTGTGGACATCAGTCCCCTAGAACTTAGAACTACTTAAACCTAACTAACCTAAGGACATCACACACATCCATGCCCGAGGCAGGATTCGAACCTGCGATCGTAGCGTCTACAACCGCTCGGCCACCACGGCCAGCTGTCCTTCAGTTAGATAGTGTCATAGGCCCTCTGCTGTTCCTGATTTACATAAAAGATCTAGGTTATAACCTGAGCAGCCTCCTTAGATTGTTTGCTGATGGCGCTGTAATTTCCCATCTAGTAAAATCATCAGACCATCAGTTCCAATTACAAAATGATCTAGAGAGAATATCTGTATTGTGCTAAAAGTGGCGATTGGTACTAAACAAAGAAATGTGCGAGATCATCCACGTGTGTACTAAAAGAAATCCAATACATTTTGGGTATACGATAATCCGCACAAATATAAGTGCTGTCAATTCAATTAAATACGCAGGAATTACAATTACGAGCAACTTAAATTGGGAAGAGCACATAGATAATATTGTGGGGAAGGCGAAACAAAGACTGCGCTATGTTGGCAGAACACTTAGAAGATGCGACAAACCCACTAACTAGACAACTTGTCCATCCTCTGCTGGAATATTGCTGCGCGGTGTGGGATCCTTACCAGGTGGGTTGACGGAGACATCGAAAAAATGAAAAAAGGGCACCTCGTTTCATGTTATCGCGAAATAGCGGTGAGAGTGTCACTGATATGATACGCGAGTTGGGGTGGGAGTCACTGAAACAAAGGCGGTTTCCTTAGCACCGAGATCTGTTTACGAAATTTCAATCAACAACTTTCTCTTCCAAGCGCGAAAATATTTTTGTTGACACCCACCTACGTAGGGAGAAATAATCATCAAAATGAAATAAGAGAAATCAGAGCTCGAGCGGAAAGATTTAGGTGATTCTTGTTTCACACGCTCCATTCGAAAGTGGAATGGTAGAGAAGTAGTATGAAAAATGTTCGATGAGCCTTGTGCCAGGAACATAAGTGTGAATTGCAGAGTAGCCATGAAGCTGTAGAAGTAGATGGTAGTATTCCTACTCTGAGACGTAACATGCTTTATATTTTCGGTATTGGTAGGTTACTGACATTCCTGCCAGTGATTGCAGTTCATGTAAAAAGCTTCAGTTGACTCGTAATGACTACGCATTAACATTGCAGCTGTATCACTTCAGCGGTCCACATATATATCGGACATTACTACTATAACATGCTTTATCCTGCTGTTCGTTAGCAGTCGTTTTAGGCTTAATTTCGTCGATGGTTATTTGCAAATGTTTTTAATGTTTCAGCACTACGAATGACAGAATTTTAAAATTTCGGTAATTATCGTATGCTACCACCAATAGTTGATGACTGTTTTATGAAAATCTCTGCCATCGTACTGGTGAACTAAAAGAAGATCATATGAGAAATGGCTCTACTGGTGCGTCTCGGACGTCCATTCCAACGACCAACAGAAAATTTAATACTCACGAAAGAGTTGACATTTCACTTTTTTTTCCTCTTCAGACAGTATAATTAGAACTTTCAAGAGTCAACTTAAAAAAGCAATACAGTTTGTCATTGTGCTGCGTCATATCGGTATTAGCTATTTCTCCTCAACAGGCGCAGCCAAGAAACAGTCTTTAAATAAATGCTTTATAATTACGAAAATGCAATCTCTTATATGGCACAGTCATCAAAATGCCTAATTTGACGCGCTCCAGCTTCTCTTGCTCCAAAATATCGTGTTGAAACACCTTTTTCAATTCCTCGTAAGTGAAGCATTCAATGAGATGCCTCTTTCCGAAGATTTGGGCAAATGAAACTGACTTTATGACCTGCTGATCAGGACGGAAATCTATCCGGGAACTTTCAGAGCAACACTTTTGGATGCAGACTGTTCAATATGTCTGTGAACAGTGCATACTTCTGTACCGAAATTTTTTTTTCTAGTGTTGACCTCTTCGACGGTCTGATTAACTGTACCTACTAGCACAACTAGCAGTACATTGACAGTTGGCAGTAGATTACTGCTCATGCTGCAGAGTCTCTCTCATGACTGACATAATTTCTCCTCTTCCATCCACGTTACTTTCTTACTGCCTACGTTGTTTATCCTTAAAGAATTCTGCACTTGATGTCTGCCTTTATTTATTTAAACGGGACCACACAAGTGCTTCCACCTAATCATTCAAGTATACAGGAATGGTCCATTCTTAAATCACATCACAACTAAGCAACACCTGCTATACCTTCTTCATGAACTGTGATACGTAGTTTCCTTCCTCTTTCCAATCTTTAATTACATCAACATCTCCGAAGACAAGTGCCATGCTCCACTTCCATGAACCCCTCTCCCCTACCTCCCCTAAATCCCCAGAAGTCAGCTCTGAGATACATTGTTTCCGTCCCCACACTGGCCCACCCATAACCCCCAGTGTCAACGAGCGGCTTCCATGCATGCTTCATTTCCAAATGGACTAAGCTACGTATTGCACGTACAAATATCCAATCCCTGCCAGTTCATCTCGACGAATTCCGTCATGTATTTCAAGAAATAGAGAATCATGTAATTCCATTGCTGGACACCTCACTCAGACCAAGAATTCCGAAATTATCGTAAAATCTAGACGGTTACCTCTTTCTAAATAAAAACGTAATTGCGGAGGGGGTGCAGCAGAGGCGTGCATATACTCTAATTTATCACCTATGGTTTTACAAATCCTTTAATAATGAAGATGAACAAGTGGAATATATGTTCATAGAGATCAAAACGCTTAACAGAAAGCGGCTGATAAGTGTCTTCCTACGAACTTCGTAATGTAGGCGGGATTGCCAGCTTCAAAACTGTTCTTTTAACTCTCGTATCGACATTTGAGCATATAAATATGCCTGGTAACGTCTTCTTCGTCTTCTACGTGATCAGGCCCAGTGGACTGCACACTGCTACAAGTTTCCTCCTCCATTGTATTCTGTCAGTAGCTGCTATCCTCCATCTGTCCACATCTGTTAATGCTAGGTTTAACTCTTCATTGAGGCCATCCCTCCAACGCTTCTTGGGTCTCCCTGGGGTTCTCTCTGCTGTAGGTGTGAAATACAGGAAAATCCGAGGCCATTTCTGATCTTCCATCCGGGCCACATGACCGCCCCACTGCATTCGTTTGGCCTTGACAGTTCCTTCAATGCTGGGGTGCTGGTAAAATTCCTCATGCTCTTGGTTATTTCCCTGTGTCTGCATCCCAAATCGGCTCGAAGATCTCCCGAAGCACTTTTCTCTCAAAAACGAGGAGCTTATAGAAGACCTGTCTCCGGATATTCCATGTCCCACAGCCATATAGAACAACATGCTGGGTCAGGGTTTTCTACAGTCGGTTCTTGAACTGTCTGGAGAGATATCTGGACCGAGGCAGTTGTGCTAGGCTGTGGTAAGATCGGTTTCATGCCTGGTGACAGAGGTATAAATTTTCTATGCAATTGGATGTACAACTCAGCTTGCTCCGACCCTTCATACGAACAGTAGATATATTTGCAAAGAAATCATCAAACGGAGTATTTCGTAAATCTCGAATATCTGCACCGGGAATGTCCTTCCATTACATAATTTTCATGACGCACTACCTAGAATGTGCCAGAAAGGAACCGCAACGGACTACATACCGAGACATCTGAACTAGCAACTGGAGGCGCAGGAAATACCTTAGGCCTCTAGTCCGTTCTCGGACATAAACGAAGAACTTCATGGGTTAACTAATAAATTAATCAACTGTATGGCAAATATGCCTCCTTAAAGAACGGAAAAGCAAGAAGGAAACCAGCAGCTTGGGTAAAATACTAAAACAGCTCACTAATGTTAGAGACGCTGCATATCTGGTCTAAAAATAGCGCTCCGGCCCTGCAAATCATATTACACACAATCAGAAGCGGAACCTAACCGGTTAAGTTGTGATAAATGCAAAACGCAGATCTGCCCATACATTCAACGACAACAGAAATAGGCCACCTGTCCTACGGGAAAACCAGCGTGCAATTGCTACCGACGTAAAAACTGCAGTTGATCGCTTTGTCGCAGCTTTTGAACGGAACTAGTACTTCTGAATACTTGCAAATACAATTGAATCGTAAACGAACAGAGACTCGTTCATAACTTCATGGAGGAAAAAACTCAATTCTATCTAAATCATATCAGATGAGTGTCTTCAGCACGCCATGGCTGATTACCGAAAGATTACTGCATACCATAACAGATATTTTTAACCACTCATTAACCAAAACTGTTACCCTAAGGCGTGGAGAAAAGGGAATGGTTAACCATTACCTGCTACAACACCCTCTGATTACCGACCTATCTACATTCATCCTGCATTGTCCAAGGCCTGCACTGTCCACAGCCACCTAGCAGAATATCTAACTACAAATGACCTACTAGATGAATACCAGTTAGAATTCCGTAAACACTGCAGCATAACATCTGCCGGAAACTTACCCTTATCAAGTAAAGGTCTGGTGAGTGACAGCTGCCACCCATCACTATTTCTAATGTTATTCTAACAACGATGAAACAAAGTAAGCTATATACATCTACATCTACATCTACATCCATACTCCGCAAGACACCTGACGGTGTGTGGCGGTGGGTACCCTGAGTACCTCTATCGGTTCTCCCTTGTGTTACAGTCTCGTATTGTTCGTGGAAAGAAGGATTGTCGATATGCTTCTGTGTGGGCTCTAATCTCTCTGATTTTATCCTCATGGTCTCTTCGTGAGATATACGTAGGAGGGAGCACTATACTGCTTGACTCTTCGGTGAAGGTATGTTCTCGAAACTTTGACAAAAGCCCGTACCGAGCTACTGAGCGTCTCTCCTGCAGAGTCTTCCACTGGAGTTTAACTCTGAATCTCAGGCTGGCATCTGCTTTACCGACGATCAACTTTATATGATCATTCCATTTAAATCACTCCTAATGCGTACTCCCAGATAATTTACGGAATTAACTGCTTCCAGTTGCTGACCTGCTAGTTTGTAGGTAAATGATAAGGGATCTACCTTTCTATGTATTCGCAGCACATTACACTTGTCTACACTGAGATTCATTTGCCATTCCCTGCACCATGCGTCAATTCGCTGCAGATCATCCTGCATTTCAGTACAATTTTTCATTGTTACAACCTCTCGATACACCATAACATAATCTGCAAAAAGCCTAAGTGGCCTTCCGATGTCATCCATGACGTCATTTATGTATATTGTGAATAGAAACGGTCCTATGACACTCCCCTGCGGCACACCTGAAATCACTCTTACTTCGTAAGACTTCTCTCAATTGAGAATGACATGCTGCGTTCTGTTATCTAGGAACTCTTCAATCCAATCACACAATTGGTCTGATAGTCCATATACTCTTACTTTGTTCATTAAACGACTGTGGGGAACTGTAACGAACGCCTTGCGGAAGTCAAGAAACACGGCATCTACCTGTGAACCCGTGTCTATGGCTCTCTGAGTCTCGTGGACGAACAGCGCGAGCTGGGTTTCACACGACCGTCTTTTTCGAAACCCATGCTGATTCCTACAGAGTAGATTTCTAGTCTCCAGAAAAGTCATAATACTCGAACAAAATACGTGTTTCAAAATTCTACAGCTGATCGTAGTTAGAGATGTAGGCTATAGCTCTGCACATCTGTTCGACATCCCTTCTTGAAAGCGAAGATGACCTGTGCCCTTTTCCAATCCTTTGGAACGCTACGCTCTTCTAGAGACCTACGGTAACCCGCTGCAAGAAGGGGGGGCAAGTTTTAGTTGTTTCTCTATCCCTCTGTCGTCTGTTTCGATATCTAACATTTTTTCATCCGTGCGACAATCTAGAGATGGAACAACAGTTCAGTCTTCCTCTGTGAAACAGCTTTGGAAAAAGACATTTAGTATTTCGGCCTTTAGTCTGTCATCCTCTGTTTCAGTACCATTTTGGTCACAGTGTGTCTGGACATTTTGTTTTGATCTACCTACCGCTTTGACATAAGACCAAAATTCCTTACGATTTTCTGCGAAGTCAGTACATAGAACTTTACTTTCGAATTCACTGAACGCCTGTAGCATAGCCCTCCTCACACTATATTTCGCTTCGCGTAATTATTTTTTTTTTTGTGTGCAAGGCTTTGGCTATGTTTATGTTTGCTGTGAAGTTCCCTTTGATTCCGCAGCAGTTTTATAACGCAGTTGTTGTACCACGGTGGCTCTTTTCCATCTCTCACGATCTTGCTTGGCACATACTCATCTAACGCATATTGAGCGATGGTTCTGAACTTTGTCCACTGATCCTCAACACTATCTGTACTTGAGAAAAAACTTTTGTGTTGAGCCGTCAGGTACTCTGAAATCTGCTTTTTGTCACTTTTGCTAAACAGAAAAATCTTCCTTCCGTTTTTAATATTTCTATTTATGGCTGAAATCATCGATGCAGTAACCGCTTTATGACCCCTGATTCCCTGTGCTGCGTTAACTGTTTCAAACATTTCGGGTCTGTTTGTCACCAGAGGGTCTAATATGTTATCGCCACGAGTCGGTTCTCTATTTAACTGTCACTTATTAGTTTATGTGGTATATAGCTCTCTATACATGCTGCGGGAATTAGATTAGGAAATGAGACACTTAAAGTAGTAAATGAGTTTTTCTATTTGGGGAGAAAAATAACTAATGATGGTCGAAGTAGAAAGGATATGAAATGTAGAGTGGCATTGGGAAGGAAAGCGTTTCCGAAGAAGAGAAATTTGTTAACATCGAGTATAGATTTAAGTGTCAGGAAGTATTTGTATGGAGTGTGGCCGTTTATGGAAGCGAAACGTGAACGATAAATAGTTTAAACAAGAAGAGAATAGAGGCTTTCGAAATGTGGTGCTACAGAAGAATACGGAAAATCAGATGGGTAGATCACGTAACTAATGAGGTGCTATTGAATAGAATCGGAGGGAAGAGAAATTTGTGGCACATCTTGACTAGAAGCAGGTATCGGTTGGTATGGCATATTCTGAGGCATCAAGGGATCACCGATTTAGTATTGGAGGGGAGTGTGGAGGGTAATAATCGTAGAGGGAGACCAAGAGATGAATAAACTAAACAGATTCAGAAAGATGTAGGTTGCAGTAAGTACTGGGAGATGAAGAAGTTTGCACAGGATAGAGTAGTATGGAGAGCTGCATGAAACCAGTCTCAGGGCTGAAGACCACAACAACATAGCTCTCAATTGCAATCAATACTGTCTCTTCGAAAGCATTCCACAACTTTTCTACACTTACATGATATGAAGGAGTGAAGACTGTCTCTTAAAAGGCGTTATTAGCATTTTTATCAGCTTTTTTAAATAGATATACTTTGCGTTTATTTTTTATGGTTGTAGGTTTTACGGTATTCAGCCTAGCAGAAACTGCCTTGTGATCGCTAATCCCTGTATTCGTCACAATACTCACTATTTGGCCAGGATAATTTGTTGGTAAAAGGTTAAGTATGCTCTCGCAACAATTTACGCTTCAAGTGAGTTAATGAACTAATTGTTCAAAATAATTTTCTGGGAAAAAACACGTCTACGTGCCAATTATCTCTGTAGATGATGAAGGCTTTGAAGAAATGTATGATAAGATGGAAGAAATTATTTTCATAGTTAAAGAGAAGAAAATTTAATTATGAGTGGACAGGAATCCCATAGTAGGAAAAGATGGAGAAGGAAAAATATAACATAAACATGGGATGGGGCAAAGGAAGGAAACAGGAAGCCGAGTGATAGAATTTTGCAACGATCGTTGTTTAATCGTCGTTAACATTGGGCTTAAGAACCATGAAAGAAGGAAGTGTCAGTGGAAGAGACCTGGAGACGCTAGAAACTTTCAAACTGATTTTATAATGGTTTAGACAGAGAGTTAGGAAAATGATTTTAAATTGTGAGACATTTCCAGTGTCAGATGTGGCCTCTGACCAAAATGTATTGGTGAAGAACCCCAGATGAAAACTGAAGGAACTGGGAAAAGGTGGGGAAACTAAGAAAATGGTACCTGATTAAACTGAAAGAACAAGATGTTGTTGCAAATTTCGGAGGTAGCCTTGGCGAACGGTTGACTAGAACAGGGGAAAGGAATACGGTGGAAGACAAGTGGGTAGCTTTAAGAGTTGAAATAGTGAAGACAGCAAAGGTTCAAGTAGGTAATTGATAAAGCTCAGTAGAAATTCTTAGATAAGACTAAATTTAATTGACGAAAGGATAGAATTTAAAAGTGCAGCAAATAAAGCAAGTGAAATGGTATAATATCGTTTAACTCAGGAAACGGACAGAAAGTGTTAAACTACTAAGCAGGAATGGTTAGAAGACAAATGTGAGGATTTAGGAGCATATTTTACTGGGGGAATCATAGACAACTCCTATCGGATAATTAATAACACCTTTGGGGAAAATAAAAAACAATATTAGAAAAAGGTAAGTGGACGTAGAGGCAGATGAGAGGGACGAGTCTGGGAGAAGAGTCTGACTAAGCTCTGAAAGATCTAGGTAGAAACAAGGCCCAAGGAATAGATATACGTCTACATCTACGTCATTACTTTACTTTCACAGTAAAGTGCCTGGAAGAGGGTTCAATGAACCTCCTTCAAGCTGTCTCTCTACCGTTCCACTCGCGATCGGCGCGCGGGATAAACGACCACTTACATTTTTTTGTGCTAGCCCTGATTTGTCTTATTTTTATCGTAATGATCTTTCTCCCTATGTAGGTGGGTGTCAACTGAATATTTTTGCAGTCGGAGGAGAAAACTGGTGATTGAAATTTCATGAGAAGATCCGCAGCAACGAAAAACACCTTTGTTTTAATGACTGCCACTCCAATCCACGTATCATGTCCTTAGGGCTATTTCCACCATTTCGAAATAATACAAAACGAGCTGCCCTTCTTTGAAATTTTTCGATGCCATCCGTGAGTCACACCTGAGCTGATCCCACACCGCACATCAGTATTCCAGTATAGGGCGGATAAGCGTGGTGTAAGTAGTCTCTTTAGTAGACATGTTGCACTATTGAAGTGTTCCGCCGATGTGAGTATTTTTTCTTCCCACAACACTCAGTTTAGGTTATTTGTAATTGTAATCCCTAAGTATTTAGTTGATTTTACATCCCTGATATTTACAGCCCTGGTACTTGTGTGACTTATCGCGTAATCGAAATTTAGCGTATTTCTTTTAGTACTCATATGAATAACTTCACACTTCTCTTTATTCAGGGTCAATTGCAACTTTTGCCGCCATATAGATATCGTATTTAAATCAGTTTGCAATTAGTTTTGTCTTTACAAGACGGTAAATGACAACATAATGTGCAAGCAATCTAAGAGGGCTACTCCAATTGTCTTCTATGTCGTTAATATAGATCGGGAACAATGGAGGTCCTATAACAGTTCCCAAGGGAATGCCGGATATTACTTCTGTTTTACTCGATTACTTTCTGTCTGTTTCTACGAACCATTCTGACAGGAAATCACGAATCCAGTCTTACAACTGAGGCGATATTTCATAGGGAAGCAGTTTGTTTAGAAGACACTTGTGAGGAACGGTGTCGAAAGTCTTCTGGAAATCTAAAAAATATTCAATCAATTTGACATCCCCTAACGACAGCACTCAGTACTTCTTGAGTATAATGAGCTACTTGTGTTTCACAATAACGATATTTTCTAAATACGTGCTGAATGTGTGTCAATAAATCGTTTTCTTCGAAGTAATTCATAAGGTTCGAACGCAGTATATGTTCCAAAACCATACCGCAAATGGACGTTAGTGATAGGGGCCTGTAATTCAGCAAATTACTCCTGTTACTCTTTCTGGGTATTGGTGTGACTTCAGCAATTTTCCAGTTTTTAGATGCGGGTTTTCATGTGCACTTGTTCTTCACAGGAATTCAGGAATATTCCCTTCGTCTTCTTTGGTGAAGGTGAATCGGAAAACCATGTTTAATAAATCTGATTTAGTGGCTTCGTCATCAGTGCCTTCACAGTCATTATCGCCCCATGAAGGTATTGATTGCTTCATGCCAATTCTGTGCTTAATATATAACCATAACCATTTTGGACTTTCTGCCAGATTCTGAGTTTCATTGTAGAAATTATTATAAGCATCAGGCATTGAAGTACCCGCTATCTTTCAAACTTCTAAAAACTTTGCCAGTCGTCAAAATTTTACGTTCTTTTAAGTTTTGCATGCAACAGGTCAGGTGACCCGTTTTGTGTATCATGGCGATCCAGAACCATCACTCATTTATTTATGTGGTATATATCCCACAATTGAAACGTCCCCTTACATAAATTATACAGGAATGTGCTTAAACTGACAAACAATATTTTTTTAGCACAACGCAATCTGACTTTCAATAATCCCTACAAAAGAATGGCCCTGACTAAATTAACCTATACGTTTCACAAATCACTTACCTAACAAAAATCTTCGTTACTCGAACTACTGCAATAAAGCGAGCGCCACTACTGCCAGCTAAATAAAAAATTCAAACTACTGATAGCACTAACTACTGATAGGCATAGTTAGCAAATGAAAGATTTTGATAGAGAACAAACAATGTATTTACCTCAATAGTATTCAATAGTCATAATGTATATAGCAGTTCATGACATCCAGTCTTACTAATTTGAAAACTCTGCCATCTCTCTCCCCACATCCACCACTGCTGGCGGCTCACCTCCAACTGCGCAATGCTACATGGTGTTAACAGCCAGCTGCCCAATCCTACAATGGCGAGTATTACAACAAAGGCAACCAGCCACTGACTGCACACAGCACAGCCAGTGCTTTTCATCAGAGCGCTACGTGGCGTTACCAATATATAAATCCTAGCAGCCTATTTACATAGTCCCCATGCTCCCCCCAAAAAAATTTTACAAATTGTTTTGGACAGTGGCCAATACAGATTTGAATTTTTTTTTCATAATTACAATAACAAAGAAATCAAATGCACACACTTATTGATACAATGTTGGCCAAAAGCTAAAATTTTCTCACAGTCCATAAAGGCACTTCTGATCATTCATCACAGTGAAATTGCAGTGTTTTTCTCAAAGTCTGAGCAGTAAAAGAAAATGCACAGGGAAGTAGTGGATTTCCATGCACTCTTGAAGAAGTAGTGTGGTCCTTCCAACGCAAAGACAGTGCTGACTGTTGACATGCATTCAGGTAATGGGCCAGAGAGCAAACCCACAGCAGAGTCAGTCGAAGTATTGAAGAATATTGGTAGGTAGGTTATCACAGAGCAGACCAACTGAAGTCCAGGTAGAGATTACGGTATTGGTGGGCCACCAGAGAAGCAGACCCACTGCAGACACACTGTAATCCTTGTAGAGATGGCCAGCAGCCATCTGTTGCGACTGTGCAGGTGCACAATCAGCATCGAAGTGTCTTGCGGAGAATACAGCAAGTCCATAAACCACCACTTGTGCACTCACAATTTTATTTAAAATGTCCTTAGGACCAGCAATGCTGTTATCCAGTCCCATGCTGAATTATTAACACACATGCAAACACTATCAGTCCCTACTTCTCACATATTGTCCATATACTATGACCAACAGAAATGTGTGCTGTGTAATGTAACTTACAAGTTGCTTAATTTGATGAACTGGTGTCAATTACAATTTTATAACATAAGAATACAATAACAAAGGTACAAAATACATCATTAAAGAACATAACAATACAGATAACATTTGTAGTAATAGGGGCTTTAGAAAAGAATCAAACTAACATATACATAAGTGTTACAGGAATTATGACATAAGTAAATACATAAAAGATCAGAATAACTTTTGAAACATGAACATCACACATGAGCATTAAAACAGAATGAGTTATGTCTAAACATCTTTACAAAAGTAAATAACAAATTATCAGAAAAATTCTACAATGTAACTCCCATCACATAAACACATAAAGACAGGAAGAACACAAATATACGAGAGTACACAAACACATAGCGTAATAACAGAAAGAGAAAGGACAGGGTTTGTTTTACTGCAGTATCTTGCTAACAAAACTTTCTTTACTTCTTGGAGATCTCCCTTCGTTCTTCATTATTAGAAAAAGTGCTAGCTATACCTGCATTCTGTACTTTTTCCATATTACTTCACCATGCATTTCTTCCAATTCAGCGCAACTAAATCTCTTATATAGTCTACCCCTCTTAAGCTAACTTAAATCTACTGAGCTCAGATGCTAAACTAAGGAGCGAGGCAATGTAGCAGCGCAAAACAATTAACAGAAACAGCTATGATAAAAAAATGAAAATAGGCAAAGCAAGCAGCAGTAAATGTAATAACTTATATCTAAACATGACAAAGCTCAAGCAGAAAAAATAATACAGTAAAATGGTCATGTTTAATACCTATGTCACATCTTAACACTAGAGTGATGCATCACCTTGACTTACTCTTGCAGATAAGTTTCCAAATTGTTAAAAAATTATTTTAGCAATGCCTGTGAAGGCAAATGTCTATTTGTGCTCTCTTTTCTACGAAAATACATCATAAAATTATTATTTACTCTGTCTGTAGACAGAAAATAGTGATATTAGTATATCTATAAAATTTTATTTTAAGCAATGCTGCAGTGCAGCTAGAAGCTCGGCATTAAACAAAATGAGTAAATAAATACATAAGGCAAGCCATATTGCATTTCTCTCAACTAGCAAGACAATAGATGTGAAATGTTTCTCATCGTTTCATTAGGCATTTTTGTAAATATCATAAATTAAGAGCTCCACAGTATAATCACATGTTTTCAAGTTTGAGCGTGTCGTATTTGCGATGTTTTCTACAAAGGAATCTCAATAGCGAGGATAATGGACTCTTTTCTTTTCTCTCCACCTGTGCCTCTAACAGGCACACACTAATGGCTTTTTTCAAGGAGTCTGTCACGCAGCTGGGTGCCCACGACGCATTACGTGCATGTGGTACTTAACTTTCTTACCGAAATATTTACTACACCAGTTTCTTCTACAGTGGCAGTCTCATATAAAAAATTTCACAGGTCAAGAATTTGCGTTACGAATCTGTAGAAACAAAATCCTATTGATATAACAGTGACCAAAAATGTTTCGTCGGCATTGTAATACATTCAAGCATTTACATACATTTCATAACTCTTAAAGTACGATTCTTGGTTTCCAACATCCTCTTACACAAATCAGACTCCCTAACCACTACTCATTATTCCTTGCTTTATTACACATATACATATTCTTCGACACTTCTTCAATATTTTATCTTAATAAATATGTAGCATAATCTAATTCCTCATATAGCAACAGTTTATTGATCATAAACATACCTCAACAGCAAAATACACATCATCGTCGTAATAATATCATAACACCTCAGTCAAATCTCAAAATCGACATAGCTTCCTCCAATAATTTCAAAACCTAAAAAAAATTCTCTGCTCATGTCAAAAGTTTCATCTGCCTCAAACGTACTTTAAATATCATGATCCCGTACCAAATACATCATTCAAAGCTCTTATAGTATCACAATGGTTCCGAAAAATATGAACATTTCACAAAGTACAGACAAAATGCAATTTCATAAGTGTGAAGTTATCCTACCATGTAATTACATAAACATCTGTCACTGATGTAGTAAAATAAATATTGGTCTCTCTCAGTTAAATGATCAGATAGCTGTGTAATTTATGTGTTAGAGAAATACGGTACTGATGTGTAAAGTTGTCTAAGCAAATACCACATTAGCTAGCGCTCCTTGTGCTTGCCATACACATGGTACACAAAGTAAGCGTGTAGCCCCCCCTGAGGATTAATGTAATTACACCATCAGGTGTTAGAGATTACAGCAATGGAATGAAATTTGTCAGGAAAAACTTTCTATAATTAAAAAATCTTGAAAAATAAATGGTTTAAGTACAAAATTAATCTCTCAAATGCGTGTCATGTAGCGTTAAATGTGGGTCGTGCTGTAAGATAATACTGTGGAAGTGTCGTACTTATCGTCCTCTGTAAGCAAAGTTCTGCTGAAGTCCGCTCATCACAAACGAAAGTGAAATGCTTTGCGTATAGATATCGTAGTTATTACGTACCTTATCATGATCAAGAAAGTACTATAATGTAACGTATTGTTGTGCTACAGAAAGGCTGTCTCATTGTAGCTATACTACAAAAATTACTACTAAAACATGTTTTCCTTTGCAGAGGTGTTCAGAAAAAGTGTGCACTTATAAAACAGATATTGTGCAGAAATGAAACAGAAACAGTGCAAAAGCAATAATATAAATTATATCACTCATTAGTAGCGTCGTGGTATAATCGTGTAGCTGTCAAATAAACTAATCACTGTGTCGTCTGGTGTCTCTCAGAAAGTACTTTAAATCCAGAATGTATTTTCAAGTAAACCAAAATGTTGCATTGAAATCTCAATAGCAGTACCTGTATATGTTCTAAGTATGTGAGCCTTATGCTCTTTACGTAATCGTGCAACTAACAACGAAGAATGTACAAATAACAACACTGTGTCGTCTGTTCACTATAACAATGCACGCGTAAATACTGTCTAAATATGTTCCCTATGTTCTAGACTGGATAGTTAACTTCAAAACATTGTTTCATGTTAACAGTTTCTCAGTGTGACAAATTGTTGTAGTATCGTGAAGTGAAAAATTTTATGCCAAAGACAAAGTTAAACAGCATATTACCTTTCAATAAACGGTTTTACATGTGAAGTGTGATGCAAGCTTTTACCCTTTCTAGTGCGCAGAGTTTCAGCTTCAAAGCAATTATTATGCTGCGTACGTCGGTAAGGAATGCTAAAATTTTTCTCAAGGTTTGCATCAAAGTTATTTTTCTCTGAGCCAGCCGGCGCACGTGGCTGCCTGCGGTGCGAGTCATTGTCTGTCTCTTTGTTGGCGCGGGCCCTTATTGGGATTAGGAGACTTAACTTCTACAAATTCACCTTGTCGAGAGAGCCCTGCTCTGTTTGAATCTCGCCAGTTCTGATGCAATTCAAGTCTGTCGTTACGATTATAACGACTGTCGTCATGTCGGAAGATTCCATAGTTTCTGTCTTGTCGGTCACATGGTGCAGAATTTCTCCCGGAATCGTAACTGCGCGCTGGACCGTTGCGTATGAAGTTATTCTGTCTACCCAGATAATATTTATTTTGGTTCCCATATTGTCTGTTTCTCTGATTGTCTCTGTGATAGTCATTAATGAGGATAGGTGATATTTCAGTGTAATTATTACTACTCTGCCAACAGTTGTCATATGGGTGGTGTCTGTTTCGGTCACGATTTACGTTGTAAGAATAGCTTTCTCATGTCCAGGTATTATTTCTGTCATAGCGGAATTCTGAGGGATGTGACTTGTAATTTCTGTGTTCCTGTTTTCGCGTTCCGCGATTGTCAGTGTCAATTTCTAATTCTTGTAAGAGCCCCTGAAGAGCTTCAAAGTCGTCTTTGCAACGTCCTGCCAAAATAATATGTCGTAAATGTTCAGGTAATTTGATTAAGCAAATGCGGATGAGTTCTGAGTGGCTGTATGTGTTTGACGGGTACTGATTCTTGTGCACCATGTCTTCGAAATATTTCGCAAGACTGGAAAATTCAGATTGTTCGAATTGTTTCATCATTATGATGGTATGTTTTACTCGGTCTTGTGTAGCTTGAGACCAATATGCTGAGAGGAAGGCATGATAAAATTCCCCTTCGCTGTGACAATCGTGAATGACCGATCGCATTCTTTCAGCTGGTTCATTCTCTAAGTAGCCACACATGAATTCTAATCTGTGCTCTAAAGACCAGTTGGGAGGAAAACAATGAGGAAATTGGTGAAGCCACGCTTGTGGATGAATGTCGTTGCCAGAATTGTTAAATGTTTTGTATTTACGTGTAGTAATGAACAGCTTATAGGCAAAATCATCGTGTCGGCGAGTAGCATATAGGTCAAAGTTACGTTTTGTCTGCCGTTCCATCTCAGAATTCGGTACACCTTGCCAATATCATTCATAACTTCCGAAATGCGCTGTGTTATTATTTTGTGGCTTTTCCGTATTTCCAAGTCCGTCTTCCTGTGTTGGAGCGCGAGTGTCCTCTGAAATATGTAATTTTTGTATGACTTGTGCCAAATGATCTTGTAGTTCCCGGATTTCTTTTTTGTATTGCGTATTAATTTGATTCTGATTTTGTTTGACTTTCTTAATTTGTTCATTCTCTTCTGTGTCAGTTATGGCTACAGGTCTTGTGTCATTCAGATCATCATCTACCTTTGCAGATAAGTTAATGAACTGGTCCGAAAGTTCGGCTAATTTCTCCGATAATGTACTTATTTGATCTGTGTGTTTTTCTGAACCAAATTTCAGAGTGTCCATTTGTATTGAAATCGTATGTACTGTGTCCTGTAAGTTTCTCTGAGTTTTTGCAAGTTCCGTAACCAAATCGGTACATGCAACTGAGTCAATTTTAGCTTGCAAGGTCTCATGATTTTCATGAACAATAGTTTGCAGTTCTTTTATGGCTGCTTCGTGATTCTGTAATGTATTTTCATGCCACGAAAAAATAGGTTGAAAATGCTCACAAATTTGTGTTTTTACGTCATTACAGACTTTTGGACATTTCGGTTCGATTTTATGTAACTGAGTAGTTAAATCTTCATGTGTTTGTTCAAGCATATGTTCCACTGACTGTAAATTTTGAAGCTTTTGTTCCATTGTGTCTAACTTTTGAAGCTTTTGTTCCATTGCGTCTAACTTTTGAAGATTTTGTCCCATTAGTTTCTGATTTTGTTCCATTTGTTGCATTAATTGCAATAATATTGTATTAGTGTCTGGAATCTGTTTCTCTATGCTTTTTGGCAGTGCATTTCCACCGGCAATATTCACATTTTGACAAGCAAAATGTGTCTTGACTCATTTGAGAAAACGATGAGGACCCAAAACCTTAGTCTACAGTATTTGCAATATTGTGTTCTGTCATTCCTGAGGCGAGCTGTTGTCGACCGATCGATCGATAATGGTTCCCTGTTCACTACTTGTTTCATTGTCTACACCATTATTTGCCGCCCGCTCCATTTCCCTATGCACAGTTACCAAATTA
Organism: Schistocerca gregaria; assembly: GCF_023897955.1. NCBI lineage: Eukaryota > Metazoa > Arthropoda > Insecta > Orthoptera > Acrididae > Schistocerca > Schistocerca gregaria. The sequence goes on along the minus strand of NC_064924.1, from coordinate 590,569,971 downwards.
CTACTTCGAATGTCTGTTAATTCACTACACAGTGGTGTTGATAAGCTACGCTCGTCGTCACTATTATTTCTCAGTTTACTATGGAGCCTAGTGTTACGTTTTTCACACTCCATTATTGTTACAATATTTCACAAGATAACACAGAAAAGCACAATTTGAAGAGCAAAAGTAAGAGAACACATTAACATAGCACTGAAAATAATAGCTAGTTATTTGCTAGCGCAGCTGCCAAATACTTGGTGCAAATCTACATGCATGCCACAACTGTTTTACTGTACAACAATGAAAGACTGTAACTACAAAGGAGATTCTCTCTACAATTACGCACTAGCAGTAAACAATATCTACACCAATTACACAAACTACAAGAAAAAATCCGAACATTCCAGTGAGTATCCTCGGCTAAGTGTCGACATATGAAATGTGCCCTTAGAACAGTTATACAAGACTGTGCATAAACTGACACACAATATTTTTTTAGCACAATGCATCCGACTTTCAATAATCCTTACAAAAGAATGGCCCTGACTAGATTAACCTATACCTTTCACAAATCACTTACTTCACAAAAATCTTCGTTACTCGAACTACTGCAATACAGCGAGCGCCACTACTGCCAGCTAAATAAAAGATTTAAACTACTGAAGGCACTAACTACTGATAGGCATAGTTAGCAAATGAAAGATTTTGATAGAGAACAAACTGTATTTACCTCAATAGTGTTCAATAGTCATAATGTACATAGCAGTTCATGACATCCAGTCTTACTAATTTCAAAACTCTGCCATCTCTCTCCCCACATCTACCACTGCTGGCAGCTCACCTCCAACTGCGCAGTGCTACGCGGTGTTAGCAGCCAGCTGCCCAACACTACAATGGCGAGTATTACAACAAAGCCAACATGCCACTGACTGCACACAGCACAGCCAGTGCTTTTCATCAGAGCGCTACGTGGCGTTACCAATATAAAAATCCTAAACAGCCTACTTATACAATTGCCATCGATTCTATCTCCTTGAAATCATTCAACATCTTTTCTACTCATACTTGATCAGAACGGAAGGAGTGTAGACTGTCTCTTAAAACGGCGTTAAGAGCATTTTATCAGCTTTTTTAAATAAATGTACTTTACTTTTTTATGGTTGTTGGTGTCACGGTATTCAGCCTACCAGAAACTGCCTTGAGATCTCTAATCCATGTAACAGTAATGATACTCCCTATTTATCCAGGATTATTTGTGTCTAAGAGGTCAAGTATGCTTTCGCAACCATTTACGCTTTGAGTGGGCTTATGTACCAATTGTTCAAAATTATTTTCTGAGATAGTATTCATTACAGTTTCGGATGACGTTTTATGCCTGCCGCCGGCCTTAAAGGTATAATTTTTCCAGCAAATCGAGGGAGGATTGGAGTCCCCATCTACTATAATTGTATGAATTACGTCCAATTTGAAACTAGACTCAAGTTTTCTTTGAATTTTACAACTACCTTACTGCGTTTCACCCGGCTCCTCTTAGACGGACGCTATTTCTGCGGTTTCCGGAGACCCTCTAACCTTAAAAACCATCCAGTCCGTTCCACACAGCCCCCGCTGCCCATATACACGCATCCTGTGTGTAGTGGACTCCTGACGTATTAACCTATTAAGCTTAACCCGGAAACCCGCCACCCGATGGCGCAAGTCAAGGAATCTGCAGCCTGCATGGTCGCAGAACCGCCTGAGCCTCTGATTCAGACCCTCCTCTCGGCTCACACCAAAGGAATAAAGTCGGTTCTATCGATGACGCGGCAGATGGTGAGCTGCGCCTTAATCTCGCAAGGAAGACTGGCAGTCATTACCATTTCCACTAGCCGCACGAAACCAGAGAGAATCTCCTCCACTCCAAAACGACTCACTTCATTGGTACCGACATATGCCACCACCTGCAGTTGGTAGCACCCTGTGCTCTTCATGGCATCCGGAACCACCCTTTCCACATCCGAAATGTCTCCCCCTCGCTATTAAAACGGATTGCATATTGCCTTCCTTCCTCTCCGTGGCCACCATGTTCCTAAGAGGCCCCATTATGCTTCCAACATTGGTGCCCCCAACTACCAGCAAACCCACCCTCTGTGAATGCCCAGATCTTGCTGGCGGAGTAGCTTCCTCTGGAACAGTGTGGACTACTGAATCCGGCTCAGAGACTTCCTCAGACATAGATAACGCCAGAAACGTGATCGTCAAACAAACCGGGGAGGCTCTAGAGTCGGCCTTTGGAAAGTCTTTCACTGCCTGCCAGACTCTGGAATGATCTCCCACTCGATCACATGTGAAGGGTTAATCTCAATGCAGGCAGGACCCGGAACAGCCACAGCAGTGGACCGATCGAGGGACACGTGAGACCTGCTCGACGTCCCTTGCATCCCCGCGTCCAACCCCCCACAGTGGTGCCCCATGGCAGCAGGTTCAAGCTGTGTGACGGAAGTCAACACCGCTGGGAGTTGGTGATATTCCGTCAGAACTACTCATAGCCTTGGAAGAACCAGCCATGACAGAACTCTTCTGTTTGGTATGCAAGATGTATGAGACACAATAAATAATCTCTGACTTCAACAACAATCTAGTAATTCCAATTTCAAAGAAAGCATTTGCTGACAGGTGTGAAAATGACTGAACCATCAGTTTACTAAGCCGTAAGTGCAAAATACATAACACTACTCCATTACAGAAGATTGGAAAAACTGGTAGAAGCAGACCTTAGGGAAGATCAGTTTGGGTTCCTGTGGAATGGAGGATCACGCGAAGCATTACTGATGGTGCGACAAATATTGGAAGGTAGATTAAGGAAACGAAAAACAACATTTGTAACATTCATAGACTTGGAGAAAGCTTTTGACAATATTGACTGCAATACTCATTTGAGATTCTGAAGGTAGCAGGGTAGAATTTAGGGAGCGAAATGTTATTTACAACTTGTACGGAAACCAGATGACAGTTATAAGAGTCGAGTGACCTGAAAGGGAGTGAGACAGGTTTTTAGACTACCCCGACGCTATACAATATGAACATTAAACAAGCAGTAAAGGAAACCAAAGAAAATATTACGTTTAGGAATTAAAGTTCAGGAAGAAAAATATTTGCGAAAAGTAGGAGGTTAGCCGACGACTCTGTAATTCTGTCAGTATATTACTTGTAAGAGCAGTTGATTGGAAATGACAATGTCTATAAAAGTTTATATTATATGAACATCAGCAAGAGCAAAACAAGGATAGCGGATTGTACCTCAATTTAATGAAGTCTTGATAAGGAACTCCGATTAGGAAACGTTTGTGGTGGATGAAGTTTGCTTCTTGAGGCAGCAAAATAATAGATTTCGGCCGAAGTAGAGATGAAATACAATGTAGACTGGCAACGGCAAGGAAACTTTTTCCGAAGAAGATAAATTTGTTAACACCGAATATAGATTTAAGTGTTAGGAAGTCTTTTCTGAAGAAATTTGTGTCGAGTGAAGTCATGAAGACAGTGAAACTTGGACGGTAAAGAGTTTAGATAAAAGAGAGTAGAAGCTTTCGAAATGTGGTGCTACAGAAGAATGCTGAAGATTGCTCGAGTGTTAGTGGTCCGTACCAGGTCGGATTGAAGGAAGGCGTCGTATCAGTTCAGAGGAGGGATGCTAGATTTGTTACCGGTAGCTTCTCACAACACAAGTGCTGCGGAGATGCTTTGGGAACTCAAATGGGAATCACTGGAGGAAAGGTGAAGTTCTTTTCATAAATCTGTTTCGAACATTTAGAGAACCGGCATTGGAAGCTGATTGTGGAATGATTCTACTGCCGCCAACGTACACTGCGTCTAAGGGCCCCGAAGATAAGATAAGAGGAATTAGGGCTCATTCGGAAGCACACAAACTGTCGTTTTTCCCTCGCTCTATTTGCAAGTATAAGAGGAAAAGCCGGCCGGAGTGGCCGAGCGGTTCTAGGCACAACAGTCGGAACAGCGTGACCGCTGTGGTCGCACGTTCGAATCCTGCCTCGGACAGGGAAGTGTGTGATGTCCTTAGGTTGGTTAGGTTTAAGTAGTTCTAAGTTCTAGGGGACTGATGACTTCAGAAGTTAAGTCCCATAGTACTCGGAGACATTTGAACCATTTTTTCAACAGGAAAGGAAATGACAAGTTGTGGTACAGGGTACCTTCCTCTAGGCACGGTACGGTGGCTTGCGGAGTGCATACGTAGATGTATATATAGATGTATATTAGATGGGCTGTTTAAGTAACTAACGAGGAAATACTAAATTCAATAGGGGAGAAGAGACACCTGTTTCATAACCTGGCCAAAAGAAGGAATCGGTTGATAGGACACATTCTGAGACGTCAAAGGATCACCAATTAATATTGGAGGTAAGTGTGGGGGGTAAATTTGTAATGGGAGACCAAGAGATGAATAAAGTGAGCTGATTAAGAGAGATGTAGCTTGCAGTAGTTACTCGAAGATGAAAAAGCTCGCACAGGCAGATTACCATGGAGAGGCGCATCAAACCAGTCTTCCGACTGAAGATCACAACAAGTACCCCAGCCCCATGAGGCACTGGACAGTGCACACGACGTCACATAAAGATTCTTGAGACTGATGAATGGATGGTAGCCTATTCGTTTGTATATTTTGTGAATACTGATTAGAGGAGTGCTAATGTTATCTGGAAGAAGTCTGATATTGAAGCATAATATGTATTACAGAAAGGTGAGTACTGCCTGTGACTGTAATGCTTTGGTGAAGAGTTTTCTAATTAGAAAGTTGAGATAATGGGATACCATGATATAGTGTTTTGTGTTTTGTTTGTTGTCAGCCATCTCTTATGCTTGTCAGCCTTACGAGCGTTCCGTAACAGAAAAAAATGAAATGTGTGTGAAATCTTATTGGACTTAACTGCTAAGGTCATCAGTCCCTAAGCTTACACACTACTTAACCTAAATTATCCTAAGGACAAATACTCAAACCCATGCCCGAGGGAGGACATGAACCTCCGCCGGACCATGCGCACAGTTCATGACTGCAGCGCCTAAGACCGCTCGGCTAATCCCGCGCGGCTCCGTAACAGACATGCGAGATGTAAACTTACCAATCGTTTGTAGGATTCAAGAACTTTAAAGATGAGGGAGTATTTGTTAGGGAGAGGAAAACCTGTCATGATAATAATGGAATACATCCGAAAAAAATGGTTCAAATGGCACTGAGTACTATGGGACTTAACCTCTGAGGTCATCAGTCTCCTAGAACTTAGACCTACTTAAACCTAACTAACCTAAGGACATCACAGACTTCCATGCCCGATGCAGGATTCGATCCTGCTACCGCAGCAGCAGCGCGGTTCCGGACTGAACGTCCAAGAACTGCTCGGCCACAGCGGCCGGCTGACATATATCCGCAAATGCTGCCAGCGCAGTTGTTAGCAGTAGGGTGTGCCAATAATTAAAGCATGCTCCGCTATGTAGAGAGGATTGCAGGAAGCATTAACGAATTCACCAGAAACTCATCATAAATCACACATGATGTATATTAATTATATGTCCACGAAGGACTAACGATTTCTGTTTTATTACATTGTCGTTGTGTTCCAATAGCCGTCAGAAATAAGGCAACTCCAAAATTTGTTTCAAATTCCATGAACACTAATAAGGTCAAGTTTACTCACTAATTACTTTATTTCAGACTGAAACTCCTGGTACACGTAGGCTCCCATGACAAATATAACAAAAAAAATTACATGTATTGTTACTGTAATTACTGATCTGTTTGTTCATTTGTTAAAAGTCCCAGGAGAGTGAGCTTGCAAAGAAACCATTGAGTGCGAGATCATAAAAAGCCAATGATGTATACGGCATTAGACGCCCTACGTAATGTCTATTGCGTAATCACAATACTGGCTGGGAGGAGAACAAGGAGGTATCCAATGGTGCAATGGTGAGCCCAGCATGAGGCTACGGAGGGTAGTGAAACTGTTTAGTCGAGTAGTAACACACAACAGCGTTACTGTGTTGGTGATGTTGATACAAAGCAGAGCAACGGCAACGCTGAACATAGTAAACATTGCATTATATCTACAATAGTTGCCGCAGTTCACATATCATAAAGGAACCCATGGAAATTAGTGGAGGAACAAAGAAGTTAGAAATATTAGCGTTTCTACAAGATGAGTCAGCGAAATGTGTGGTGCCACATCCCGACTATGCGGACAGTGTACGTGTTTAACAAGTGAAAGTGATACTGAAACGTGTGTCGAGCCATGTAGTTAATCATTCTTGTCGGACAGGGAGCCATAAATAGCGTCTCCAGCGAAACGTAGCAAAGGACTATAATTGATATTGTTCGAGCGGATACCAAAGATAATTACATAAATGGAATATCATAAGCAGCACAGTAAAAGAAAAAACATGTTTCGATTACGTCCGCAGCAGTATAACCATTTAGCGATTTAGCGCATAACAATAGCTACGAATATTCAAGGCGTACGAGGTGCACTTATTTCAAAAACAGGTGTTGCGCGATCCAAGGACGCTCGGTACAATTTACAGGATGTGCTTCATAGTAACTTGCTAAGTTGCACACATCAGAATGTGCATAACTTCGATTATAGTAGTTTCACGGGAAGCAGTGAATGGTTGCATAATTTCAAAGGGTGCTGCACAATTTGAAGACGAAAGATCATGAAATTTCAAACAAATTATCTACTTAACGATGCACAGCAAACTGCCAATTCGACGGACAACTTGTAGATCAGATAGAAATACTTATTCCATCGCGCTTATCCCATCGTTCAGTAAGGAATTAGTTTTCAACCCCGACCAATCAAGATCTGAAGGATAACCCTGGAAATTAGAGGTACCAAAAATTTGTATCAAGATAAATTAACTTCAGCCTTAACGTATTCGTACACAAAAATTCCGACTGTTAATCTGGATAGAAAATTGACTATAAAGTTATTTATCGTCCTGCGGGTAATTGGAGGTGCTCTGCCCCTGACGAATCTTTCTCATGTGCGTTATCTAGCAAGACAGTAAGGAGTATTTGCGACACGGCAAGCAAGAGTGGGAAAATGGCAGTAGGAGAGTTACAACAAGATATGAACACAGCCTTTTGCCAGCTCCTGCTCAAATTAACTGCTTTTGCTTGATTCATTGTGTAAGTATAAAAATCATACTACTTAAGAGAGAACTATCGCTCAAACACATGGAACAAATACACAAATTCAGTCTCTGGATGTTTGTTTTTTCCGTTCAAATAGCACATATTATCACACTACCTGCCAGTTTCACGATAAGCTCCACGACTGATTGTTTCACACCTGGCCATCATATTCCATCAGTTCTCATCACTCCGTTATACCAACAGGCTTATGATTCTATGTGCATTCTTGAACAGCGGATACCTAACTGCACGTCTTGCGGGTTTCGTAACTCCCAACGAGCTCACCTTGAAGCTTCATGGTGTGAACCTTTGTGTTCACTGTGGCTCGCTGTTTTCCATTCGGTGTTCGTGATGCAAGTTAATGGTTTGTTTTGAACATTTCTTGAATGTTGACAGCGTCCATTGTGGGAAGTGTCACACTAAAGTCCCATAGAAGGCTAATCTGTGCACGTCCCACACACTCATTTTCTGTCGCCCTCCTGATGCATATGGTGAGTCATTTGGCAAGTAATATTTTGTACTGCTGTAATTGTTAACACAACATTGTCAAATGAGCCTTACTAAAGACTGAACGTGTGTCCTCACATACATGGAGTTCCGTATTAGATGTATATCTTTTGGACTTTATGCAGCCCCGATATATTGGAAGTTACCTTAGCTTTTTAGCTTTTGAAGATCTAAGTGCCACCACATTATATTACTTGTTTACTTTTTGAGGCAAGAGAGCTGTAATTAGAGGTGACATTAATCAAGGATATTGAATTACATGGACACTATGTAAATTTGTTTCTGCATGTCTTATATTCCTATATAACATTGAGGGCAACGTGATCGACACTATATGAAATGGCGAGGTGGACAGATGATCACAGGGGCAGCTCTCTGGAGAGAGCGATTCCAGCTTGACTCAGTGGCAAGACGAGGAGCAACTTCCTTGAACGACTGCTGTCGAAGGACCACCACCTGCACCACCGCTGCTGGGCCGGGTTCCGAAGACCGCCTGCCTGTCGGTGCGTGCGTACAGAATCTCTATACCAGCACAGTACTCCGACTTGATTGGTTCCTAGTCCTGGGCGTTCCTACACCACTCGCCCAGGGCTGCCTCCACAAGAGATTAGGGCATGATGGGGCTTAAGGTAAATGTAACGTCAGCCGACAAGCTTCTAACAGATCACGCTACAGAGGTCACCAAATTCACGTCCAAAACATTGCTTGGCAGGGACGCTACAGGTCGACCTTATCCATAAGTGGACATGTGTAGGAGAACTGCACAACTCATTGTTGTGTTGCCCAGCAATCCATGCTAAATGTACGAGTAGTATTCATTTGAATTTGCTGTCGGCTCTTACTTGGTTATTCAGTTAAGTCTTGAATCATGTAATTCAGGTGCATTCAGGTTGAAGTTTCAGATCAAGTCATACTCTTTGTTGTAACTGTGTGAGAACATTATTAGACACTCCCCACGCATCAAACGATTTGTAATGGGACCCAAACTTTTAATATTCCCACCAACTGTTTGAAAACTGATCAGATATTAGAGTAGGATATTCATGAACTTTGTTGTGATAGTACGCGATTTCACAAAGAACGAGCAGGCTATACTCTCGAACTTTAGTGCTGTCCAGCAAATTATTTTGGATTGGTTAATTGGACGAGCTAATAACTTGAACTTATGAGTCGCATCAGTCTTCCGCTAGAAGAACTGATAAATCTACGAACATTAACTCTTTCGTTTCCATGTTGTCTCGTGTGACGAACGTTTTGTAAGAATAGTCTGTGTGTTGAATAGCGAAAGTTCCTCAAAAAAGTGAAATCTATTTAAGCAGCTGTGTTTGATTTTTGCTTTTATCTTTGATCTCTGAAGGAAAACATCGAAGACTGGTATCTAGTTACGACTAACTGTTATTTATTAATACAATAATTATGATACACACCGTCAATGGTGTAGAAAATTGTTTATTTTTTACTGATGTGTTGTCGATCAAAGACGATGCCTGAGCAATAATCCTATCACACACCATCAACAGAGTCACAATTTTATATATGTGTAAGATAATGATGAATATTTTGAAGACATGCTGTAGTTGTGTTTGCTATTGTGAACACATGATGTCACAATCACGACATTTATTTATCACTATGTGTCTCAATATGTTGTGTATGAGAGTTTCTCTATTCTTTGATATTTATGATTCTTTAATGGCATTTACACATTTTGTATGTAGTCACGATTATTGATTAGTAAGGTTGACAGAATACAAACTTGTACTTCCAAATAATCATATACAACAGAAGTGTTGTACAGTTTGCGTTTGTTACTTTTGCGTTGTCATGGACATATGATTCCGTAAGTGTTAATGTATTATTATTAGTCTTGTTTGGTGTTATAAACCATGTGGAATGAATTATTTTGTATTGTGACACAATAGGTGTGGATGTAGTACCTAACATTACTCTAATTTTAATGATGTGACATTTTAGTACACAAGCCATCCACGAGCTTATCAAGGGACTGCCTTCAATCATGAACACTGTAAAACTATTTAGTATATACGTGTAGTACTGTATTAGCTAGTGTTTCTCTTTTTCATTATAAACATTGCATAGATTGCACTCTTCATTGTCATAGTATCTGGGGAAATGTCAACAATGGCTCTTCTAGAATAGTGAGACAGCTTTATTATTGTTTCAGTCTTTCAAACTTCCATGTGGTCTCTCACCAAGAGTCACGTTTAGTGGCCGACATCCCTTTACCACATTTCTCAGTCCTGTTCCAAGTACTTTCGAAATGTGATTCGCATACTCTTCCTTCAAGATACTTTAGTAATTCAGTTGAACAATTATATCTTCATTTACGTTTCTTTTTCGAATTTTACAAAACATTTTAGTATTATATAATTGCATGTACGAATGAACATGTTCAAGCAAAAACATTTTTCACGAAGATTCCGTATTTTCTTACCAGCCTATCCCATTAAAAGGTGTTTACCTTACGAATCTTAACTCTCCTAATACCGTGGGGTCTATAATGACCACAGGCAGTAATTTTCTATAAAATACACCTTATTTCCTATTCCTAAAAATTATGAAAACTTCGTACTTTTCTTGATTTAAGTAATGGGTTCGTAATATATTATTATAAATTTTGGAAAATATTCAGTTTTGCTGAAATTCGAAAGAGAACCACTGAATACCATTGTGATTAAATGCGACCCCATTTCCCTCTTGCAGTATTATTACCCAGTAATGCTGCATTGAAACCATAACTGTTGTTGTAATTCCTTTGTTTTATTCTTGTAAATATCGTTGTAACGTCTGATTATTGCTAATACTTTACAAGCCGACAGTCATTTGTTCCATACAAGTGGAGACTACTATTGTGTATGTTACATTTAGTGAAAAATGTCTCGTCACCTTTCCGAAGACAAAGTGCTTAAAATATTACTGCAGTATTATCTGGAGAATCAAATCGTGGTATCAGCGATAAAGTTTCTGATGTCTCAGGCCTCGATGGACGTCTCAGAATAGAATATTCCTCAATCAGACGGAAGTTCAGAAGAAGATATGGACAGCGTAGCTGTCCAGCCTCAACAGGAAGTAACACATATTTCTGAGTGTTACATCTAAGTACACATTGTATTTTTGTAAATGTGCGTTAGGTTCTAGGGCCAAGATGTACCCTTTGTATTTTTCATTTTTTTATTTTGTGTAGGTCTAAAAACAAAGAAGAATTGTGGCGCAAACACGATCTGAGAAGAGCTTGTGGAAGAGAAGAGAGACGGAACATAATGCGAGTAAAGCCAGGTCCAACAAAATTCACAGTGTAAAATGTAGACTCCATAGAATCAGCTTTTCTGTAGTTTCTTAGGAGAAGTCAGAACTCTCTTCTGTGTTGTCTTTTCCTTAGTGCAACTGACCGTCATTTAATACAAAACTTGTAAGCAGGCTGTGCGATATGTCAATCTGAGTACACATAGAAGTGCCTACAGAAAACTGCCCTGATAAAAATGCCCAGTCCTATCTTTGAATATTAACCCATGAAGGTACCATTATAATGCGATCTGACAGGAACCACTTACTTCGCGCTACGTGTACGTAGCGCATAAATAATGTTTAATTCATAGTAAATATTAAGTCTGCTAGCTAAAAAATATTAATTGGTACTGTAACTTCAACATTTTACTATAAGAAACCTAGCGATATTCAATTACAGTAGAACGCTGTATTAAATACAGTATAATATCATATTCTACTCCAAAGATTTTGAAGGAAACTTTGCATCTGGAATCTGTAACAATATTACTAACAATTCTGCCAGCGATATTACTCTAAGTAAATAAATATGCCAAATGAAAAAGATTTCTCACTGAATAAAAAATCGTGCTGAAGGCACTGAATGATTTGCAAGACATAGCTTTATGGAAAGAAACGTCAAATAAATGGTCTCAGTCTAATGACGGGAAGGTAAGTAAGTAAATATTTGAATCTTTCATATCAGTTGTTGATTATAGTAATCGAAAGATACAGTAATTCTAGACGAAAGGACGTAGTTAATATTACTTGAACTACGCTGTATCTATACCACAGAAAAGCAAACAGTTCATTGGCCGAGTACTCACGAAACTAATGAAACAGAAGAATTTTTAGGTGAATCATAAACCGATCTACGCAGATCGATTACCAATCAAACGTGACGCACAGAGAAAACGATTTCTGTCCCACATCAATCGATGCTTGTCACCCACTGTTACTCGTAACGGGTCACAACAGGCGAGAGTACACATCAGTATGGCTCGCCAAGCAAAGGATTTTTGGAGCAAATATCACATCTTCAAAATACTGAGCAGAGATATACAGGTCGAAGTTCTTATTATAAGTTTTCACATACAAACCAAGATTGTTATAACCAACCACTATCTTTCACTCTCAATATACCTCACGAGAGCCACCCTTTTCTCCTTACAAATCACGCCAGAGATTAGATGAGAACACACAGGTCCGCATTGACCATATTGGAAGAGCATCGTCAACACAAACCAGCACAGGTGAGCCAGACTGACTACCCCACAGATTTTGGTAAGTGGTCATAGATCATCATAGCAAAACTGCTTGCAAGATAAGAGACGTGCAAACATAAGTAATTTTCCGTTGACATTTATGACAGCAGTTTTCAAGTTTCATTCCCAATCATCTGTGTGTTATTGGCATCAGCAATTTACACGCATGTACAATTTGTGCAGCCACTCGACGTTTATCTACCACTGCAATTTTCACGAGTGTGTGGATAAAGTTCTTCTAGAAGTCCGTAGGAATGTCTCCACCCTCATCGATTCTACACGCGTGATTGAAAGACTAGGTGATTATAAATGAAGTTAAACTTTCAAAACGCTGTAGAAATAACAACACTGGTAACAATGACGTCAAATTACAACGGGGTATTATGGGAGAAGGGGAGAACGTATGATAGAAGAAAAAAAAATTGTGTGAAAATTGATGAAGAGATTGCGCTGCATTTGTCAGAACACGTAAATGAAAAATCTGTGATGCGCATGGATAGACTGCTTTTCCTCCTTTCGTGTCTGCGACGTTCGCCATGACTGTCACAATGCAGAATCGCGCGCTCCTTTTAAAGCTGTATTACATGAATGATGACTGTGCACACGTCGTTCTGCGGAAGTTCCAGACACTGAAAGGTTTGAAAAAAGGCATTGGTCCGAAGACAGAAAATTATTCGAAAAGACGGGTTCTTTTGGTGTGCAACCTGGTAGAGGGAGGAATCGAACTGATTCGACGTCAGTGGAAGCAGTGGCCACGGCAATGCAGGAGAATACGTGTTGTGATATGTAAAAGCGTAGCGCACGGAGAATTGCCCGACCATCGGACATAACCGTAAGCACGCTGCGTAAAATCCTACAAAACATCCTTCTTGGCTATCCATTCAAAGCTATCCATGTGCGCGAGTGGCTTCCGGTTGACCTACCAGCAAGAGAGACCTTTGCTCTCATGTAACTGGTCAATGATTGGCCCTTGAAGATTTAGTGGATAGACGAAGCCCACTTCCAGCTGACAGGATATGTCAATATACAGAATTGTCGATATGTGCAACGGAAAATCCATACGCAAATCAACCAGCACATCCTGAAATGATCACTGCGTGGTGCGAGTTTACGGCATCTTCAATCAAAGGGCCATATCTTTTAGGAGAGACAGGTGCTTCCGGTCCTGTTACCTGTACCGTCACTGGTGACCGCTGCGTGTCTTTTGCACAACCACGTCATTCCAGCTCTCCAACAGAGTGGATGTGTCTATGGGATTATTTTTATGCAAGATGGTGCCCCTCGCACATTGCAAATCCCGTTAAGCGGCTGCTGGAGCGACAACACCGTTTCCCTACGGCCTATCCGTCCCGATCACCTGATCTTAATTCTTATGACTTCTGGCTGCGGGGCTATCTGAATGATGATGTGTCCAGTCTTGCGATTGCAAACTTTGCTGCATTTAGGGCAGAAATGGTGCAACACATTTGAACGTGACCCCGGAAACACATCGGATTCGGTTTTGATTGATGCGATTTTTGGCCTCAGGACAGTTAAAAAGAGATGTGAATGATGGTTTTTATGCGGTTTTTGGCTTCAGGACCATTAGAAACCGTTTTCCCCAACCGATCTGACCTGATCTTCCGGTGGTGGGTGTGCTTACGTAACAATCAGTATCGTACCTGTACACCCATGCACACTGAGTAGTACAGTTTGTTTAACGTCAAATGTACACTTTAGGCATTGTTGTACGATTCATTTGTCATTTGTAGTCGACCAATATTAAAATATGATTCTTACAGCGCCATCTATTGCTACATTATGTGACTATTTATTTTTCTTCTGCCACATATTTTCCCCCTTCTCCGATAATATTCCGTTGCAATTTGACGTCATTCTGACCAGTAGTGCTATTTCTACAGCGTTTCGAAAGATTAACTTTACTTATAACCGCCCTGTACCTTTTTTCACGGGGGGATGGGGAAGCCTCAACTGATTTGGGGAACCACGCTGCACTTCTGACTTGTCTGATTAGACGCTTTACGCACCACTGCTCATTTCATCTTGAATCACTTAGTCTGAAACGTTCTCAACCTTCCCACAGTTTCCACTACGCTTACCATTGGATTTACCTCAGCACTACTGTTGTTGACGCCCTTGGTTTTCTCCGACAGTTATTTTGCCTTCTCTAAATGCTTAATCAGTCCATCCGCGAACTGTTTGCTTTTCGATATTTCAATTTTTTATCCTGAAAGAATTTCTTTGAAGATTCCCTACACAACCTATTCACTTACATCCTTGTATTTCTTTGCTATCCCGAAGTTTTTTCTGTTTCCTTCTTTTGTTAGTCAACGGAACTTTTTGCTCTTTTACCTACAGTATCCTCAGTTATATGTCATCTTCCAAGTTCGTCCAACTGCTGTGATTAACCTTTTCTTGGGTGTACGTTCTCCTTCAGCTGAACTATGTACTATCGTAATCACTATCGCAGTACCCATTGTCTGAGGTAATTTCAAATGAACATCATTCCACATAGCTTCAGTATCCTGCTTCTCTCCGCATCAATTTTTCCTGAAAATTCTCTTAAACTTTAGTTTGTTCCAATTCAGCTGATATAGTCGATAAGCCCCAAACCTTTCCCAACTATATCTGCTACTCTTGTGGTTTTCACACGGTGTATTTGCTACTAGTTACTGAAAAATAATTTATTCTCTGGATTATCTTTTCTCACTCTACGTTACTGCCTTCACGCGTCGTATTCTCCTACATTCCTTCTTTCCCTTTCGTTGATTGGTCGTTATAGTTCTCCATGTTTGTTAGATTTTTTCCCGGCAATTACATCACTGAATTACAAATAACAACCTAATATATTTTAGTAAAAGCTCTCATTAATGAGAATATACACAAAATTTGAAGCGTGGTTGAATTATCACATGTCTGGGACTTTCGTGAAGGTAGGTCATTAGGATAACTCTAACTTCAAACGTGGTCATTGCCGCATTCTAATATGTCTCAAAAATATAAGTTTAAACACAGCCTAATAGTAATTTATAAGTCTATGAAACATTCTGTTCAGCACTAACTGCTCACAAAACTGTCCCTGAGCATTTACTTCTTATACGTTCTGGCTGAATGTAAATTTCCTCCATCGTCACATGTATATGAATGTTTCCGGTACGCTCAACTGCGACGTAATGTAGCTGGACGACTGACACACCAATGTTCTTGCGTTCTTCAGCGAACGCCTCTGCGATGCCTGCTACATCACGGTTAGGTCAAAGTTCCTGCGAACTTCCGGGTAATTAGCCCTCTAAATGCCAAGAGCACTTCTTGCTGTTAAGGATCCTTAGCAGAAGTGGAAGTAAAGTCAAATTACGCATTGGGGTATCTTTCATGTGTCGTTATAGGCATGAAAATCTAGCTTTTGAAACAGTTATGAAGCGTCAAATACTTGCGTCGTAAGTGCTGTGTCGCTTTAGCGATTGGAAAGAAGCCAGAAATGTACGTAATCTTTCTCTACAGGATACTACAACTTTGCTTCTAGTAAAGGAAATGTGACACTTTCAGGATGGAAGTTGAAAGATAAATTAAATAGCTCTTATGTCATTGAATTATCCGTTTTGTTGAGGCACTCTTATTACCGGTAGGAAAAATCTCCGTAGGCCAGTACATATGAAACCAATCTCCTTCATATAACTGAGGGTTCAGTTAACGAGGGGCAGGGATGGTAGAAGATCATGACGAAAATATTAAGAATAAATATGACCTTTCAATTACCACGAATAATTGCAAGTAAAAATTTTACTATCTGATCAGTAGCAAAATAATGGTCGCCGAGTTTACCAAATAATTATTTTCTAATAACTGAAAGAAAAATATTTAAGGTAAGGAAAATAAATTTTTGGTGGCATAAAAACTACTGTTCGAATATCTTCAATCACTAACCTTCGTTGTCAATTTCTCTTCCAATTTCTGAGTTCTTGATGGTTTGTTACTGTATACTGGCCGTCAGTCTCTCAATTGTCAGACTAGGAATTCTAACCACTTGTTTCATGTACTGCATGGAATCTAGCTCACTAAACTTAAAAACCTAGATGGGGTATTAAAAAGGATGCAACACGAAAATGATGGTTCCATCATATCCTGTTTAAACTGCACTCCGAAAAAGTAAAAGAAAGAGAAGTGGGAATGAAGTTCAGTGTGCATCGAAACCAATGACAGTATTTAATGTACATAAATTGCAAGCTTTCACGAGATATATATAAAAGAATGAATGTATCATCGTCGCAGCAACCATTCCTGGCCAAAGAAGCATGCTGATATCAGAATATAGGCCTTAATTTGACAGCGTATCTGTAGAGCAACGTTACATGGAACAGGAGTATCGACTGTGGAAATGTCAGGACAGTGAGACATTCGTATCGTTTGATATGTAGTGTTACAGATGGATACTGATTATTCAGAGCAAATGTAATTAATGAAGTCGTTGACCGTACAACTGTTTGGAAATGACTTCATGGTTCACATAAACTAGAATTGGGGTACCTAGTGAATTATGATATCTGGGAATAAATTGCATATGCCAGCGGAGAACGTAGAGTGAAGTGTATACTGGAAAGAGTGGAAGATGTTGGCTGTAAGTGCTTCTCTAAAATGGCGAGGTTGACAGGCCACATCAAACAAGTTAAAAGTTCGAAAGGCCATGGGTATGGAGGGAGCGAGTGAAAACCGTATTAGCGAAGAATCCGTCCAGTGAATGTCGATGTAACGTCTCATTTGGCCGTTAAATGAACTAAAAGGTGCTTTCATGAGTAGTGCAGTTGGCAGTACTTTCAGCCATGTGCTCTACAAAGGTCTTCAGTGCAGCTTTACGTACTGATGTAGATATCATAGCATGAAAATCGATACCATAGACGAGCATCGCTCTCTTTACTTACACTTTAATTTGCAGCAGTCTAGAGAAATTATCAGATTCAGTGGGTTCGCTTTGTACTTCTGGAGAATCTTGAGCAAGGATATGTAGTTCTTCGTGGGAAGACGGAGTAGGAAAAGAAATAACTCTAAGCTGTTTATTTTGAGAAATGTTTGGCATTCGCAAATCTTTAATTGTTGAGCTTCATATCAAAGTATTTCAAATACGTTTACACAACGTAAGATGTTCATTGTGGAGGAAAATATAAAACATCTCATGTTAACAGATTACTCACGAAGATGAATCATTGAGGCAGTGCTTTAAATCTACGAATAATTAAGTACCGAAAATGAAGTATGTACATCTCTGGCACAGCGAGGTTACTACACACGAACTGCACAGATTTTATTTCACATTTTACCTTCATATTTCTTATACATGCCGTAGTTAACGCTAAATAAAATACTGGCAAATGCTTTACGTACTTGTGAAAACTATCCTGAAAATTTAATAACAAAAAAAAGGAAATGGCAAAGCGTCATGGCTACCCGTAGTCTTTTCTCGTAAGGACAACAGAAGCGGCGTTTGACGATCCGTAATTCTACTGTCAAACATCACACAGGCCCGGTGTACCCTGTACCCTGGAGGGACTCCTCATTCCATCTGTCGAAACGCGCTAACATTTCCGGGGTCAGTCGACCGTCAGCGTCGTCGTTTGCTGTCCCCGAAGGGTCCTCTCCGCTGGCAGCTATCTGGAGTCCTGTGAACCGCCTCAGCGACTGAAACGTCTCCAAATGTTCCATCAGCATGTTGACTTCTTGGTCAGTCACCCTCTTCCCTAGGAAGTCAGCAGTTCTTTTGATGATATCCTGAAGACACTGAAACGAGCGAAGAGAACATTTACGTGCATGTAACTAAAATGAAGTTTACACATCCTAATACTGAATTAATTATTTTTCATTTAATATTTGACTATGAATAAGAACGCCCCGATTTAGATCCCTGGCACAAGTGAATGTGGAATAAAAATTGTAACAACGATCGAATACTTTCGGTAAAAGCCGTCTCCCTCTTTCTAGAAACGGATTTGTCAAAGATGGATGAGGTGAGGGACAGAAGCGCGAGAAATATCAAAACCGTATTGTTCTTCCACCACGAGCTGTGAAGAGATAGTGACCAATTATCAGACAGTTTCTTTAATTGCTGTGATTACATAATTGCACTGTTTCTAAGAAATAAAACTCAGTTGTCACCTGCCCGTTCCCTATTGTTAAAAGAAGAGGTAGCACGATAACAGGCGCTTACACATGTTTTTAACCAACATCGAAATCTACATCTAATACCGAATTACTACTGAAGCGGGGACACCGCTGCGTAAAACTGTTATCGAGTTTAAGTTGTTTGTAGAGCACACTTAATTAACACCATAAGAGCGAAACTGTGACAGACGTTACCATACACCAATTTAACAAATTTCATTTGGTTCCGTAAAGTTATCTTCTAACAATATGTAATGTTTCTACCTTATGATGTACCTACGAAATAGTGATAAAAATATTTGAAGACTTGTATCGATAGTAGATTTATAGTGGCGAGTAATAGTTGTAATAGCTTTGTCTTAACTACCGTCAAGATATGTAATGATGAGGAATATCGCACTTACTCTACATTGATCATAAAAGACTACGTGTCATCTTACGAAGTCCATCTGCTCTTCCCTTCTCATAAATTACTATCACAGGTTTTCAAACCTATTGAGGTGCGAAATTCTCTTTCAGCATATGAAATAAAATGAGCAGTACTCAGTTAACATAAATACACAACAATGAATTGCTCCAGTCCCTACTGCTAATGACGTTGACGAGAACCAGACATGGAAGTTATACTTTTCTCTAGTTTTAAGTCACTCTTCTGTGACCTACCTATAAAGCGCCAGTCATTTTACAGCCCAACAATTTAATTGCGCAAAACAAGTTAGGTAACTGGAGATATAAACGAAGCATAAGCAAAAATCCTGCAATGAAGGTGAAAGGGCGATATTATTCGACAAAGTTTGGTGCCGGAAACGGAAGTAGATGGTGGATAGGTGTCAAGAAGCAGTAAACAGTTCAATAAAAATATCTCTAAAATTCTCATATTCATTACGGAAGAGATATGTGCAAGTGATAATAAGTGTCAACAGACAGTTTAAACAAACAAATGTTTTATCTGTTACGTTGCTAAATGTTAGAACTCTCTCCCATTCTTCTTAATGCTACGGTCTTAGTTGTGAAGCACATCTACCATCGTATGCTATGCTCTATTCCGTACAAGTGGTTTTGCATATACGTTGTGTATTGTTCGGACGTGCTATGAAAGGTTGTGCTCATTTTGTTACACACAATGAAATGTGATGAACGCTCTAGTTTTAAGTGAAATTCTATTACCTGCTTCATTTCTTCTACTGTGTTGAAAAGTAGGTGCGACTCTCCCCTCTTTCTCCAGAATCCCAACACATGGTTCCAGTATGGAGTGTAGAAAACTGAAAAATTTAAACAAATAGTTATGTACATGAAATCAGCACAATTAATATGCATTCTGTGCCGTATAATGCAGCACAAAAGATGATGTTGTCTTGGCATGTTGGGATCCTTTGTACATACTCTACTGGCTCTTAAAATCGCTACTTCAAAACTATATCAATTAACGAAATTTATCGTAATTACTGTGCATGTGCAGTAACGGTAGGGATAATATGTAATTATATCTATAGGTGATTTCTGTGTATACATCTCGCGATATTTAGTAGGCAGAGCTACCATCCGTGCCGCGGCGTAAAGGAGCACCGAGCACCAAGAACCAAGAGTCGTTCTAAGTGACGCGGTGCTAGTCTTGTTTCCAGTATTGTTGTGCAGACTGGGGTTACCCACTTCTCTTTTTTTTTTCCCGCGACAAGGGGAGACGCAAAGCAAAAATTGTCGCCGTTCTGAGAACCCATAACGCTCCACTCGTTATGTGTGTGGATACCTGCTGTGCTGTAAACGAGTCACTTCCTGAAACAAGGCACTTGACGTGGATGTAAGATGCTGTACGGACGATACAAAAATTGTCACCAGCAATGCTGCTACGGTGGGGTCTTTTAGATTCCACCTGGCATTGAATATGGCCCTCTTGAACCTACCGATTCCGTGTTCACATGACAGTAATAAGGTCCCAAAGTACGTGAGCAGCAACAGCAGACTTAATAGACCGCAATCCTGGCGCTATCAAACAACAACCCTAAAAACAAACCAAAACAGGTTGTTGGATGGCAGGGCGGGGAATGGTTAGAATAATGTCAATATTTCAGTTTCGAGCTGCAGGTAACATTTTTCATTTAAGCAATTTCGTTCTACAGACCATCATCACGTTCTCTAGAAGAATTTACAGCGCTGTATTAGGTGAAATCACTGACTTCGAGATAACAAAACCATTCATCCGTCTCTGCTGTCACGTCGTTACACAATACAAATGCTATGCAGTGCACTGCCTGACACTGTTTATATACTGACGTGTAATTTGTATTGCGATGTGAGAATAATGAGGGTTACTTGGGGTTTATTATTTAGCGGAAATGATATTTTCGCCTACTATGATGCCGTAAATCAATTTATTTATGAACTTGATCCCTTGATCCTGGTCTCTACACCGAAAATGGTTGCTAAAAAAAAAAAGAAAACAAATATATTAGCAGCTAAAGGCGGTAATCATGACATATTTCGAACAGTTACAAGCTGTAGAAAATCACTTATCGAAAATATATTGTACAACAAAACTTCCTGGCAGATTAAAACTGTGTGTCGAATCGAGATTCGAACTCTGAACTTCAACTTCGGCGGGCTAGTGCTCTAGCATCTGAGCTGCGCAATACGACAGACGACCGTGTGATTATGCAGGTATCTTGTCTGCAACCTTCCAAACTTCACGAAGCTGTCCTGCCAGCCTTGCAGAACTAGAGCTCCTGGAAGAAAGGATATTTCTAAGTCATGGTTTAACCACAGCCTGGCAAAAGTCAAGAGTTCGAGTGTAGGTCCAGTAGACAGTTTAAATCTGCCAGGGTGTTTTATATGAACGCACACTACGCTGCATAGTAAAAACTGGAAACATCCCCCAGGCTATGGCTAAGCCTTGTCTGCGCAATATCCTTTCTTCCAGGAGTGCTGTATCTGTGAGGTTTGCTGGAGAGCTTCTGTGAAGTTTGGACGATAGGAGACGAAGTACTGGCGGAATTAAAGCTGCGAGGACGAGTCGTTAGTCGTCGTTGGGTAGTTCAGATGGTAGAGCACTTACCCGCTAAAGGCAGAGGTCCCGAGTTCGAGTTTCGGTTCGGCACACAGTTACAATATGCCAGGAAGTTTCATATCAGCGCACACTCCACTGCAGAGTGCAAGTTTCATTCTGGATATTAGTCAATGGTTACTAACTTCAACTTAGGACTGCATTTTACGCAATGAAGCTTACTAAGTAATGGAGTACTAAACCAAAATGTTGATGAAGTTGAACACATATATTTGAAAATTTGAATGATACATGAAAGTTCTTGATTGTCAATGTAATTCGAAAATAATATACAACAATGGCATCAAATAATATTGACAGGACGCCTAAAAGCAATGGTAGGAAATAAACACGTGAGTTTATAGAAAAGAAGTGAGAATACATCATAAACAGTATTGAAAGATTGCTTACAGATTTTGTTTAGTTTAACAAACTAAATATAACCAATGCTTTCTTACGGTAAAAACGACATCCACAGTCATCTCGAGGATCTAAGCTCTTATTGACTACATTATCGTGAACGAAAATTTTTAAAAAGTAAGAGATGAAGAGGATATAGAGGATATGCCAGATTCTGATCATTTCTTGATAATCTCTCAAACAGATGTAAGCACCATATGGAGATACAACTAACTATTGACAGAAGAGAAGGTTTAGAAGGAAATCTATTAACTATATTCACTAACTGCGGACATCATCTGGC
The DNA here is from genome assembly GCF_023897955.1 of Schistocerca gregaria. Lineage (NCBI taxonomy): Eukaryota > Metazoa > Arthropoda > Insecta > Orthoptera > Acrididae > Schistocerca > Schistocerca gregaria. The sequence goes on along the minus strand of NC_064924.1, from coordinate 590,547,862 downwards.
ATATGTACCAAAAGACACTTGATCAATAACTAGAACAGAAAGAAGAAGCGCAACATGTAGAGAACGAATGAAAAATATATACAAACTTCAATTAAGCAAGAAGTTGTGGACGTTTTAGGAAGAAAGAAAAATGTAAGAAGGAAGAAACTGTTAAAACTTTGGACATCAGAACTATTAGTTGTAAAGTTATAAAGAAAACATAAGTGTAGCAGTGATGAATGAAAAACAGTTAAGAAAGCCCATTACAAATAGTGCAGTTCAGGAAATAACGCAAAATGCCAAAAACTACAGATGTGAAATGAAGCATGTCGACATCAACCACTGTTAGGAAGAGGGGAAAGTGCACACTATGTAAAGAAACAAAAATACCACAGAAGATGCTTTGTAAATAAAAGCGAAATGCATCTGGTGTAGTTCTTTTTGATTACACTCAGCTCAAGACATAGGGTACATGATAGCAGCTGCTCCCGAAGATGGCCCCACAAACAAGGGTATTAAAAAAAAGAAGAATCATATCTTAAGTGTTTCAAAGAACTGCTAGAGGAGAACCATGAAACTTACAAAGAAGAGAAGAATGCAGTAGATCGAGCAGTGAAGCCAGCTCATGAAGAATCATGGGATACGTTTATTAGTGTAATTCACGGAAGAAGAATGACAGCTTATGAAACAGTGAAGATGCTTAATCAAACAGAAAAATAAATTCCTTAAATAAATAGCATCCAACAAGCAAAATGGATAGAATATGCATGAACTTGCGGTATGAGCAAACATGTTCCAAAGAGAACAAAAAAGATGAATTTGAAGTAGGACGCGTGGACGATTTATGTAAAGATGAACTACTAGAAGCCCTCGACTCCTCAAAGTATAGGAGAGCTAAAGGTGTTAATGGCATGAACGCTGAACTGCTGAAATATGGGGTCAACACTCTACAATAGTGTATTCAGTATGCTGAACACGAGATATCAAGTTAATGCAAGAACAGTGAACCAGGGGTTAAAATTATAGCTGAGACTGTACTAGAATAACAAATGCGATCTCGGATGGGCAGGTCGACAACCGGTGCAATATTTATAATTATACAAACAGTCGGAAAACAGAGAGAATATAATAGAAAAGACCCATTTAGAGTGCAGTCATTTTATTAAGGCATTCGATATTGTTCACAGAAATATACTGCATATAATTATGAAAAAAGTCTCCACAACACCAAATAACCGTTTTAAAATATCTGTACGAAAAAACGATTGTAAATTTAGCTATAAATGGTACTGTCCAGTCACAAAGTAGCTAGGGAGACAAGCATGCAGCACTTCACCTATGATTTTTAATCTTTATTTACACAACGCAGTTCGGAAACGGAAGGAGATTTTTAACACTGCTTGAATTGCTTTTTTTTTTCTCCAGACAAGGCAACCCTGCTGTCAGAGAATGAAGATGACCTCCAAATCGGGATTAATTTATTAGGTAAGATTTGTGAAGGACATGTTGAGACAATTTTAGAAAAGAAGACCAAGTCAGATGCTCTTAAGGAAAAATATCCTGTACTGACAACAATTGTAATTAAAGAACAGTAGAACAGGTAATAGATCTTAACTATTTAGGATGTGACATAACGCATGAGTATAACAAAGACATAGATTTGAAATAACGATGTCTAAAATATTAAACGAAGAAAGAAAAAAGTTCGAAATTTTACAAGACGATGGCAAATCCAGTGCTTACATACGGAATTGAATCGCGTGTCATAAGTAAACATCAAATACGTCGCTTATAAACTACTGAGACGCGGTTTCTAAGAGCAGTAAAGGGAAGCACTACTGCAGACAGATTTGGAAATTCTGAAACTATGGAAGAATCATATGTTTTTACCATTCTCAGAACAATACAAGAAAACAGGAGGAGGTGAAACGATTATCTCGATCAAATGAGTCGACAAAGAGTACCTCTGCATATACGAATATTGAAGCCACTTGGAATAAGACGTCAAGAAAGATCGAGGAAGCTGTGGGCACCATGGGCCAGGTAAAACATGAAACGCCTATTCCTTAAAGCAAAGATGACGACGATGATGAAGATTATTTATTTTTATTTCAGATCGGAACTCATTTTGGTCAGAGATTGATAGCTGTTTGTAGTTTGAGAGAATAATGGGGCTCGTTTATGAAATTATTGACTTGAAATATGATTACGTTAAGGCAGACGTGTTGCAAACATGATGATAGATACGGAATATTTGTTCAAATTCTGAGAAAATAGCATAAGGCAGTTACATATATCGATATAACGGGGTACGAATAATGTTTAATTGGTTTCCTACTTACATGAAGATGAGGAGACTCAGTTGACTTGGAGATGTGCCTGGCGCACACTTTAGTCCCGGTATATTCGAAGTAGGAAAAAACAGCTGATGGAAATCGTGAGAACGGCTCTCGACTTATATCGCTGTACACCTCATTACAATGTGTGGTCACAATAGAAGTGGTGAGCTGCAAGAGGGCTTACAAGGGAAGTACACTGGAAACGTTTACCAGTATTCAATATCTGATTCGACCGTTTGATTATTGCCGTGGTTTGTTTGGAAATAAACTCTTCGTCTTCAAAAAGGCGTCAGTTGTAATTAACTGAAATTACAAATTTATTGGACCCAAATTATCCTCCCCTCTTAGACAGTTAAACTGCAGCCTTGGTCATGCTTCCATCGAGTGATGGACAAAATTTTAGGGAGTTGGGTTTCCGAACTCACTGTAACGAAGCATCAGTTCAATGTCCACCCCTTATTACGATGTTTTTATGTAATATTCTGCTAGTAGCAGGTCTGTGTTTTCGTACGGAGAATTTCTGATGCCAATATTCCCAGTCTTCAGCTTCATCCTTCAGTCTGCTGTACCTCTTTCCTTCTTTGAAATCATCCAGAAGTTGAATTCGTCTGCTTCCTCGTCCTGCCGTTCCTTTAATTTTCCCTTCATTGACTTTGTGTATGAGCCCTTTGTATCTAAGTATGTCCTCGATCCAGTTGGACTTCCTGTGATAAATTGTATTCAGAATGTCTCGCTTCTCTCCCACTCTTATCAGTACATCGTTATTCGTCCCCCGATCGGTCCGCTTGATCTTCTCCATTCTCCTCCACCACCACATTTCAAAACTTTCAAGGTATCCTTTTTCCTTACCTTTAATGGTCTACGTCTCTGCTCCATACATTGAAATGCTCCAGATGTATCGCTTCACCAGTTTCTTCCTTAATTCCAAGCTTACTTTGCCGGTCAGCAGATTCCTCTTTTTAATGAATGCAGTTTTGGCAATAGTGATTCTCGCTAGAATTTCACTGGGCATTGGGCATCTTTCGTCACTAAATTTCCCAAGTACTTGAACTGTTTCACATCCTCCAACTCTCAACTGTCGATCGCTTTCGCCACACGTTCTCCCTTTTTCATATCCGCATCACTTTTCCTTCCAGTTTCCACCATCTGGTTCGTCATGTGTTGCAGCTCTCTTTTGATTTTTAGCAAGAACTACAAAGTCATCTGCATACTTGATGGTACTCATGAGGCGTCCTCCTATCCTGAAGTTTCTGCATCCTTTCAAAGGTTTTATCGCTACCCATTCCCCATACAGACTGAGGAGACTCGGCTATAGGCAATACCCTTGTGTCATTTCTCTTCCTATTTGCACACTGCCAGTTTCTCCATAGTCCAGCCGCATCTTTATTCTTTGTTCCAAGTACAAGTTGAGATTAGTCACCACTCTCTCTAGTTTATTCCTATCTTTTGAAGATGTTCATCAATTTTATCCAGTTGATTCTATCAAAGGCCATTTTCAAGTCTATAAAATAAAGACAAACTTCTTTTTTAACACACAAAACTCTCTCCAACAATATCCTCACCATGAGGACGGTGTCTCTGATTCTTTTTCCCTTCCTGAATGCAAAATGGTCCTATCCTATTACTTCTTCAATTTTGGGTTCCAGCCGTCTGTTGAGTATTCTTGCAATATTCTTCGTAACGTGTAAGACTCAACTGATTGTTCTAATATCACTACATTTCTTGAGTTGCTGTTTCTTCTCAATGGCAGCCACTGTGACATCCAAAATGCCCTTAGACCACTCCACATATTTGTAGATTTTGTTTATGAGATGAGTCAACGTCCTCAAACGCTCTTTACCGGAATCTTTCAGCAAATCCACCGGTATGTCGTCAGATCCTGTGGCTTTCGTCGTCTTGATGTCATTAACTGCCTTCTCTGCATCAGTTGTCAGAATGCTAGACCCTTCTTCGTCTTCGTCAATGTCTTCCTCTGTCTCTATTTCAGTGCCTTGTGGGCGATGTTCCTTATAAAATGGTTCAAATGGGACTTATCTGTGGTCATCAGTCCCCTAGAACTTAGAACTATTTAAAACTAACTAAGCTAAGGAGACCCAGTTCTAAGCAAAGAAGGGAAAGCAGAAAGGTGGGAGGAGTATATAGAGGATGTATGCAAGGGCGATGTACTTGAGGACAATATTATGGAAATGGAAGAGGATGTAGATAAAGATGATATGGGAGATACGATACTGAGTGAAGAGTTTGACAGAGCACTGAAAGGCCTGAGTCTAAACAATGCCCCCGGAGTAGACAACATTCAATTGGAACTACTGACGGCCTTGGGAGAGCCAGTCCTGACAAAACTGTACCATCTGGTGAGCAAGATGTATGAGACAGGCGTAATACCCTCAGACTTCAAGAAGAATATAATAATTCCAATCCCAAAGAAAGAAGGTGTTGACAGATGTGAAAATTACCGAACAACCAGTTCAATAAGTCACAGCTGCAAAATACTAACACGACTTCTACACAGACGAATGGAAAAACTAGTATAAGCCAATCTTGGGGAAGATTAGCTTGGATTCCGTAGAAATACTGGAACACGTGAGCCAATACTGACCTTAAGACTTATTTTAGAAGAAAGATTAAGGAAACGCAAACCTACATTTCTAACATCTGTAGACTTAGAGAAAGCTTTTTACAATGTTTACTGGAACACTCTCTTTCTAAAGGTGGCAGGGGTAAAATACAGGGAGCGGACGGGTATTTACAATTTGTACAGAAACCAGATGCAAGTTATAAGAGTCGAGGGACATGAAAGGGAAGCAATGGTTAGGATGGGAGTAAGACAGGGTTGTATCATCTCCCCGATGTTATTCAATCTGTATATAGAGAAAGCAGTAAAGGAAACAAAAGAAAAATTCGGAGTAGGTATTAAAATCCATGGAGAAAAATAAAAACTTTGAAGTTCACTGATGACGTTGTAATTCTGTCAGAGACAGCAAAGGACTAGGAAGAGCAGTTGAATGGAATGGACAGTGTCTTGAGAGGCGTATGTAAGATGAACATCAACAAAAGCAAAACGAGGATAAAGGAATGTTGTCGAATTAAGTCGGGTGATACTGAGGGAATTAGATTAGGAAATGAGACACTTAAAGTAGTAAATGAGTTTTGCTGTTTGGGGAGCAAAATAACTGATGATGGTCGAAGTAGAGAGGATATAAAATGTAGACGGGCAATGGCAAGGAAAGCGATTCTAAAGAAGAGAAACTTGTTAACATCGAGTATAGATTTGTCAGGATGTCTTTTCTGAAAGTATTTTATAGAGTGTAGCCATGTATGGAAGTGATACGTGGGCAATAAATAGTTTGGACAAGAAGAGAATAGAAGGTTTCGAAATGTGGTGCTACAGAAGAATGCTGAAGATTAGGTGGGTGGATCATATAACTAATGAGGAAGTGTTGAATACGATTGGGGAGAAGTTTGTGGCACAACTTGACCAGAAGAAGAGATCGGTTGGTAGCACATGTTCTGAGGCATCAAGGGATCACCAATTCAGTATTGAAGGGCAGCGTGGAGGGTAAAACTCGTAGAGGGAGACCAAGAGATGAATATACTAAGCAGATTCAGAAGGATGTAGGTTGCAGTCTGCACTGGGAGATGAAGAAGTTTGCACAAGATAAAGTAGCATGGAGATCTGCATCAAACCAGTCTCAGGACTGAGGACCACAACAACAACAACAACCTAAGGACATCACACACATCCATGCCCACGGCAGGATTCGAATCTGCAACCGTAGCGGTCATGCGGTTCCAGACTGAAGCACCTAGAACCGCATGGCCACACCGGCCGGCGATGTTCCTTATCGTAAAGTCCATTTACTTATTCTTCTTACATTTTTACCACCTCGGTTTATTCAGTAAACATTTGTTCTCTAATACCTTCTATCCGGAAAGTTCTTTTCTCTATATCTCAGCTCCTTTGTTTTCTATTAAATAAGGTCGTAACTTCTTCTTCTTTCTAGGCCCTATATTTCGTCCCACATTTCTTCTATATGCTTTTTTCTTTCACTTCGTCGGTTTCTGTTCTGAGTGCGTTGTTAAGTCTTCTATATTCACCTCTGGAGAAATATTTCAGACGTTTCTAGCATTACAATGCTATGAAATTCATACAAAGTTGCAGTTCACCTTACCTTTAATATTCTAAGTCGAAAAAGTGTCTTTGGTTGATATCTTTATATCAGATTGTTGCTTGTAAATTAGTGAATATTTATCCCCTGAGCATGAGGCAAAGTATTTGTTATAAAAGTCCGTATGTGAGAACAGCGATAGTTCTGACAACAGCAATGATCTGTTTGATATCATTGACCATACTGTGCAACAACTCAGACAACTGTAGCATAGTCATCAGAAATTTCCTGAAAAAATTAAATCTGTAACAATCTCCTAAGTAATATATTTACGAAGATCAGTTACTCCTTTTCGATCATCTGTGAAATTAGGTATATGCACTCTATGTTGGTTGAGGAGAAAATTTTAAGCTCTACTAACGGTAAATCTGTAAAGGAACAGAACCACTGTGTGTTGAGTTCATCAGAAATATTCCGTCCTCAGCTTGCTCTGAAATTCGAAGACGAGTCTGCGTTATCTATTCCAGTCGGGTGGGCGACGTGCCTCTGAAACGTGGACTCCTTCGCTACCGTCTCTTTCACATCCCTCCCTGATGAGGTCATTTGGAAACCCTGACGGTATTTCAATAAATCAGCCAGACTCCAAGGTGGGGGTGAACCGGCTGCTTGAGTGTGCTAGAACACGACGTAATTCTCTTGACATTTTTCGCATCGAAATGGGGACGAATTGTCTGTAGATTATCAGCGGATTCCATTTCTGATTGCCAGATGGCAGAACGGTTACAAAATTGAAGTCTTCGTCGTCGACCGACATTGGACCATTTAAATCTCGGATAAATTCATCTGTTGTTTCTTACGCACATTGCCCACACGGCATAAGATATAACATTTTGTGGTAAATATCCTGTCCCAGCCGCGGAGTTTCATTTTAATGTGTATGGACTGGCAGACTTTTCTCAGATATTCCTTCATTTAAGTCTCTTTCTCGCGTTAAACGTTTTCTTGTGAAAAGTGCAATAAAAGTAGAAGCTGTGATTGCAGAAGTGTGTTGGAGGTTCTCCTACAGCATACCTAGGCATTAAAATCATTTGGCATCCAATTTTGGACAAAAGCTTCCTGAAGAAGGCTTTTCCTGGCACGAGAATCTTCAGTTCCACTCACGTATGTTGTTCGTCTCATCTCATAGCGTGACATCTGGGCGTCGTTTCGTATTGTGTATTTCATGGAACGCAGAAAAAAATTTTTTTTTTGGTCTTTCTATCAGCCAGTCTGCAGCTCGCGGTCTCACGGTCGCGTTCTCGCTTCCCGAGCACGGGGTACCGAGTTCGATTACCAGCGGAGTCAGGGATTTTCACTTGCCTCGAGATGACTGGGTGTTTGTGTTGTCCTCACCATTTCATCATCATTCATGATAGTGGCGAGTTCGGACTGAACAAAGGTTGGTAATTTGTATGAGCTCTTATAATAGCGCAGTTGACCGACCCACAAAAAAATGGCTCTGAGCACTTTGGGACTTAACGTCTATGGTCATCAGTCCCCTAGAACTTAGAACTACTTAAACCTAACTAACCTAAGGACAGCACACAACACCCAGTCATCAAGAGACAGAGAAAGCGCCCCACAAACCATATATCATCATCATCATCATCTACCGCCCATACGTCTTAGTACATGTCCCGCCGGATTACATTTCAATATCAGATTCATTTGCACTTCTGTCTTTTATTTAATCCTTTTGTTTGTTTCGCCGTCTGTGCTACTGTTTCCCAATATGCAAGCCTACATTGTTTGCTCATGATTACTCAGTTATTGAATGATTTTCCCTTTAACAGACTTTGCCTTTCTGAAATCAGTCAGATCTGGTAATACAAAGTAGATTAAGTAGTAGAGCCAAGTCGTCGACGAGATCATTACCGACTATGCTCAGTTCCGTACTGGGGAGAGGATTGGTTAGAATATCAGCCCAAAGCATCACGAGCAAAAAGCCCTGACATTTATCTTAATGCTTCAGGCAAATCACGTTTCCTTGATTTTGTATGGCAGGACGGGTATTTAAACTCCGGCCTTTGGAAAAGTAGCACACTGCTTCACCTCTCTCGTTGCTGATATAACTCTAAATTTTCATTTTGATATCGCAGCTTATTTCTAGTAACACTATTATTTTTTCCTAGAGTAAACTTCAGTTTCTTTCCTATTTAGTCCACCGTTTCGTTGTCTTTCACTACGACAAACTGAATAACACAACAACTCTACAAAAACTTTGTATATTTGTAACACTTAGTTTTCTTTGACCTAGCCCCAGGAGAAGCCGTCCCAATTTTACAAAATGATCTTTTTAGTTACATTAATGAGACCACCTGTTAAAAGCCTGAACAACCATCTTTTGCAGAGGTGACCCATACGACATAAGCAAGAAGATTGTCGGTGAGTTTCTGGCAGGTATGTGGAGCAATGCTGACTCCAGTATTGTGGCCAGCTGCGCTAAGTTTCTCGGTTAAGGGTTCATGGCCCGAACAGCCCGATCGAGTTAGTGTTTCACATATACTCGATTGGGGTCACATCCGGTGACTTTGATGGCCAGAGCAGAAGAAAGGTAATCTCATCCTGGTAATCTTCGAACCATGCACATTGCAAGATCCCCTTGCTTCTAAACTGATACTGTTATTACTCAGCTTAGCTGCTAGTCCGTAGAGGGTGGTATATTTGACGTACAGTATGACTGGTCAGCATTTCCACCCGGAATTTGCGATGTAAGTTGGACCTTCATTGATCCGCCTTGGAGGGTCGTGTCGTCGGATTACCTCCTACCTATGAGCGGTAACATGACCCAACCATCTAAGCCTGTTCGCCCTGATTGCTACATCTGTAGAGTTCATTTCCAGTTTTTCTTTAATTCCCTCATTGTGGACACCCTCCTGCCATTGTTCCCATCTACTAGTACCTGCAATCACCCTAGCTACTTTCATATCCGTAACCTCAACCTTGTTGATAAGGTAACCTGAGTCCACCCAGCAACAAAATTGCTCGAAAGATTGAACGGTGAACAGATAATTTAGTCTTGGTACTGACTTCCTTCTTGCAGAAGAGACTGTAATGGACTACATTCTACTAACTGGTACCCTTCTGAGATCACTGTTATGTACTTGTGCCTGATTTCCTTATCCTGAAGTTTCTCCACTCTTATCCTCTTACATATGGATCTGACCTGCACTTTCCCAATTTCACTGCAGATTAAATAGTGATCAGTGTCATCAAAGATTCCCTGAATACACGTGTGTCCCTCACAGCCTTCCTGAATTCCTGATCTGTTATTATATAGTCAATGATAGATCTGGTTCCCCTGCCTTCCCAAGTATACCAGTGAATGTTCTTATGTTTAAAAAAGGAGTTTGTGATCAATAAGCCCATATTGGCACAGAAATCCAAGAGTTGTTTCCCGTTCCTGTTGGCCTCCATATCCTCTCCAAATTTACCCATAACCTTATCATACCCTTCTGTTCGATTTCCAATCCTGGCGTTAAAATCACCCATGAGCAGGACACTGCCCTTGTCTTTTAACAGCTACATCACTGAGTGCCTCATAAAAGCTATGCATCTTATCTTGATCTGTCCCTTCATAATGCGAATATACTGACACAATCCTAATTTTCTTGCTAGACACTCTCAAATTTATCCACATCAGTCGTTCGTTTACATACATTATTGCAACTACGCTGGGTTCCATTTCTTTCCTGATGTAAAGCCCTACACCCCGTTGTGCTATTCCTGCTTTGACTCCTGACAGGTAGACCTTGTATTCTCCCACTTCCTCTTCTTTCTCACCCCTTACCCGAATGTCACTAACAGCTAAAACGTCCAGCCCCATCTTACTTCCAGCCTCTGCCAGCTCTAACTTCTTCCCAGAGTAGCTCCCATTAATATTAAGAGCTCCCCACCTCATTACCATTTGTTTCCCAAGTCATATCTTAGCTTTTTATAATTTTAATATTTAGGTTTAATTATTAAATAAAAATAAACAAAATCGCTGACTTTAGAGCCAAGATGGCGGTACTTCTCGTCATGTATATTTGCCAGGCCAACGCTTGTTGTTACGGTCCAGCGGCGAGACCCACCCCACTACGCGCGACATATGGTCGCTTCGTCTCCTAGCCAGCCAGCGTGGGAAGTGCTCTCCGATTCATGGCCGGCTACGGACTACAGCACTTCCTAACTATCGTTAATACTTCAATGAGAGACAATAATTTATTACAACTGGCAAAAATGTCTTCCTCACGTAAGAGGCCACTTACGACATACACTGCGAGTTGTGTGATATGTGCTGCTGGTAAATGACATCGTGCCAAGGAAAAACAATCTGCATGTAAGGGTGGACATGGTCCCCAAGAATAGATGAGTACTTGTGTTGATCCATTGTGCATTCGAGAATGACGAAATCACCCAGGAAAAGGGAAGAAACTATTGTTCAGACTATAGTTCTCCCTGCTCCAGTGTGAACCCTTTTCTTTCAGATGTTTCACTCCGTACACGCCAACGCCCGTCTGTCCGATTGACCTTAAACGTGATTCATCTTAAAAGGCCATCGGTCACCACTCATTCGACATCCATTTCCGATACTGGTGAAATTCCCTGCTTTCGCCACCGATTAACAGCAGTCAGCAGCAGTATGAACCAGATGACTGCTGCAGAGGTACAATGCAGCAACGTTCGCCAAACGGATGCTGCTGGAAGCCCCTTGGCTTATGGCGGTGGTCATTTCTTCAACAACTGCACGTATGTTCGTCGGTACACAACTCCGCAGTTGCCGTTAACTTTTGTTATCTACGACAACTGGTGCAACACAGTTACCCCAGCAAACGTTTCCTACAGTACCATTTTGCCATGCGCGGCATACTTCAACCAAGGCGGCACGAAAATTGTTAACAAACTTAGCCGTTTGGGAAATGCTCCACGCTTTATCCTAAAGCCAATGACGATGTCCTTTTGGAAGTAAGATAAATCGCTGCATTTCCGCATTAGGACAACGACAGCAATCTTATCGCACCCACCTGACACGCTTTGTATACCGTTCACTGATATGCTGCCACCTCCCGTCTGTCACTGATTATTGCACGTAAACGTGCTCGCATTTAAGCAAACGGACTGTGTTTAAATAAGCAAGTAAGTTGACTCAGAGACGGTTTGTGAATATGTTAAGCCGACGGTCACATCAAGGGCAGAAAATATTAACCTTTAGGTGTGATTTATATACCATAAGGTATTCCGGCAGATGATACTGAACATTGAAGGTCATATGGACCCATGGCATAAAAAAATGGCTCTAACCACTATGGGACTTAACATCTGAGCTCATCAGTCCCCTAGCCGTAGAACAACTTGCACCTACCTAACCTAAGGACATCACACACATCCATGCCCGAGGCAGGATTCGAACCTGCGACCGTGGCAGTAGCGCGGTTCCGGACTGAGGAGCCTAGAACCTCTTACACTTCTGTGAATTACATAATTATTTGTCTTCGGCAATCCTCAATGTTTTCCACGCACATAAAAGTACAGATATGATAAGTCTTTTAGTTCTGCAGGCTATTTTGTATTGTCAAGTTCGTCCGATCCAATGATCCACGAAAATCCGGTTTATGTTTCTGATTAAATGTGCGGAACTGGCACGAAGTTACTAGCGTTGTTACGACAAAGACTGCCGTATGTTCAGTTGGATGCCTTCCATAACGCCGGCAGCATAAGTGTACAGAACTGCAGTTATCTGTTGCCGTTTCAATGTCCTAACAATAAAAAACCTACCATTGACGCTATTCTGGTAATACGCCACCTCCACACGCACACACACACACACACACACACACACACACACACACACACACACACACACACACACACAAGTTGACAGACCAAGGTCGTTGTTTACCCTCATTCTCTCACTAAGCATGAATTTGTATCTTGTAGGCAGTGGATATTGTGAACGTTTAGGTGCCCCTGGTTCACAACTGATAGTTCATCCTTAAACAAAATCTTAGCTTTGCGGTCATTGTGATCATAATTCGGAGAAATGAAACCTACTTTAAAAGTCATTTACATGCTCAGATTGACGTAAAATTGCAACGGAAGATAATCAGAGAAGGGCGATAACGTGTGGCAGGAAAGAATATAGTTACAAAATCTAGCAATGGCACTGCTGGCATCATAATTGAATAGTCGTCGACTAAAAATGACAAATGAATCACACAATAACGAATAAGGTATACGTTTAACGTTAAACGGTACTACTCAGTGTGTATGTGTGGAGCTGTCATACTGTTAGTTATGTAAGCCCATCCACCACGGCAAGGTAGTATCACATCGGCTGAAAAAAGGTCGGTTTGAATTTATCCTGAGGCCAGAAATCGCATAAGAAGATTCCACAAAAATCAAATCGCATTATTAATTTCCGTGTGACTGGCGCAAAACATGCTCAATATGCTCTCCACCGTTTTCTGCAATAAGATGAAACCGAGAAAGAGTGTTCCACAACTAATCTATGTGTTCCCGGGGTCGGGTTCAGAATGTTTTGCACAGTGCGTGCCTTCAATGCATCTAGGTTTGTAATCGGAGCCGGCCGGAGTGGCCGAGCGGTTCTAGGCGCTACAGATTGAACCGCACTACCGCTACGGTCGAGGGTTCGAATCCTGCCTCGGTTATTGGTGTCTGTGATGTCCTTAGGTTGGTTATGTTTAATTGGTTCTAAGTCCTAGGGGACTGATGACCTCAGTATTTAAGTCACATAGTGTTCAGAGTCAATTGAACCATTTTGCAATCGGAATACTGAACACAACATCTTTCAGACAGCTCCACAGCCTGAAATTACGTTGAAAATATGTGGTAAGGTCTTATGTGAGGAAACTGCTGAGGACATCGGTCCCTATGCTCACACACAACTTAGCCTAACTGAAACTAAATTACGCTAAGGACGACACACACACCCATGCCCGAGGGAGAATTCAAACCTCCGACGGAGGAAGCTACACAAACCGTGACAAGAAGCCCAGACCGCTCGGCTACCCCGCGCGCCCACAGCCAGAAGCCACACGGATTATACGAGGTGCATTCAAGTTCTAAGGCCTCCGATTTTTTTCTCCGGACTGGAAAGAATTAGAAAAATGTCCAATTTTTTAAAATGAGGCCGCGTTCATTGTCAATACGTCCCAGAGATGGCAGCACCATAGGGCAGATGGAATTTTACCGCCAGCGGCGAGAATGAGAACTGTTTTAAATACTTATAATGACGACGTTTTCCTTACTTGAACAGCGTGCAATCATTCGTTTTCTGAATTTGCGTGGTGTGAAACCAATTTAAATTCATCGACAGTTGAAGGAGACATGTGGTGATGGAGTTATGGATGTGTCGGAAGTGCGTTTATTGGTGCGACAGTTTCATGAAGGCAGAACATCGCGTGACAACAAACCGAAACAACCTCGAGCCCGCACCAGCCCGTCTAACGATATGATCGAGAAAGTGGAGGGAATTGTTTTGGGGGATCGCCGAATGACTGCTGAACAGATCGCCTCCCGAGTTGGCACTTCTGTGCACACAATCCTGCATGACGACCTGAAAATGCGAAAAGTGTCATCCAGGTGGGTGCTGTGGACGACCACATGGCTGACCGTGTGGCATGTTGCCAAGCAATGTTGACGCGCAACGATAACATGAATAGGACTTTCTTTTCGCCGGTTGTGACAATGGATGAGACGTGGATGCAATTTTTCAATCCAGAAACAAAGCACCAGTCAGCTCAATGGAAGCACACAGATTCACCGCCGCCAAAAAAATTTCGGGTAACCGCCAGTGCTGAAAAAATGATAGTGTCCATGTTCTGGGACAGCGAGGGCGTAATCCTTACCCATTGCGTTCCAAAGGGCACTACGGTAACAGGTGCATCCTACGAAAATGTTTTGAAGAACAAATTCCTTCCTGCACAGCAACAAAAACGTCCGGGAAGGACTGCGCGTGTGCTGTTTCACCAAGACAACGCACCCGTACATCGAGCTAACGTTACGCAACAGTTTCTTCGTGATAACAGGTTTCAAGTGATTCATGCTCCCTACTCACCTGACATGGCTCCTAGTGACTTTTGGCTTCTTCCAACAATGAAAGACACTCTCCTTGGCCGCACATTCACCAGCCTCAGCGATTTTCCAGTGGTCAAAACAGACTCCTAAAGAAGCCATCGCCGCTGCCATGGAATCATGGCGTCAGCGTTGTGAAAAATGTGTATGTCTGCAGGGCGATTACTTCGAGAAGTAACGCCAGTTTCATCGATTTGAGGTGAGTAGTTAATTAGAGAGAAATTCTGAGGCCTTAGAACTTGAATGCACCTCGTATCAGGTGATGGGGGTGGAAACGCTGTAGGGAAACGGTGGCTGATAATTGTAGGATTTTTGGAATGGCGTTGCTTATATGGATTTGCAATGTGCGGAGGAGCGCCATCTTGCATAAAAACGATCCCATCCATACATCCACGCTGTTGGAGATCTAAAATGACGTGGCTGAGCAAAAGACACTCATAGAGCTTAGCAGTGACGGTACAGGTAACAGGATCAGATGCACCTGTCTCTTCGAAAAAATATGGCCCTATGATAAATGATGCCGTAAACCGGCACACACGGAAATCTTTCCAAGATGAAGTGATACTGGTTGATTTGCGTGTGGATTTTCCGTTCCCGTAATCTATAATACTGTGTAATGACACATCCTGATACTTTGAAGAGTGCTTCGTCCATCCATTAAAACTCCCACGGCCGGTCATTCTCCATTTCAATGCGAGCAAGATATACCAAAAGAAAGCTCTGTTTCTGCCTGGTCAACAGGAAGCAACTCGTGCACATGGGTAATTTAGCATGGATACAGAAGGATGTATGGTAGGATTTTTCGCACCATGTTCAACAGTATGTCCAATGTTCGGGCAGTTCTCCTTGCACTACACGTTTGCCCACCATAACTAGTCTGCTCCTGCACTGCAGTGACCACTGCTCCCACTAACTTCGAATCTATTCGTTTCCTCCCTCTACCAGGCTGCACACCAAAAGAACCCGTCTTTTGGAATTTCCGAATCATTTCCTCCAGACGCAAGGCAGTCATCGGATCAAAGACTTTTATCAAACCCTTCAGTGCCCGGTGCTTCAGCAGAGCGGGGTGAGCACAGTTATTCTTGTAATACAGCTTTGCAAGCAGAGCGCGAACCAGCTTTGAGACAGTCATGGTGAACGTCACAGACGCGAATGGAAGTGGTGGTGGTTGTTGGGATGTTTAAGGGGGACTAAACAGCTAAGGTCATCAGTCCCCCAGTGAAAGGAGGAAAAGCCTTTTTTTCCTTTATTATTATTTTAATACCTATAGAAACAGGTAGGCTGTCATCGGCATGCTACACCGTTCTTCAGCCATAGTGTTGACAATGACAGAACACAGGTTGGAGAAATAGAATGAACATAGTGACGGGTTAAAAAATAGTGGTCACAGATACACAAAAAAAAAAACACGGAGCCGTTCACACTCGACTATAACGACACTGAAAACACGTTGACGCGGCGCACAGAACACTGATGAATCCGATGGCCCAAGTGAACGTAGAAGCGTGACAGCGAGCACTAAAAACACCAAACGATGTCACACACACACGAGACACAGATATCGATGATATCCGGCGCGCCAAAGTCCACGTAACGTGTGCGAGTCCGGGGACCTCCCAATAGGGGAAGAAAGGTGAGGGAGGGAGAGGGTGGGGAGGAGAGAACAAAGATGCCAATGGCTGAGGAGATGGGAGGAGGGGGAGAGAGACTGCGGAGAGGAAGCCCGGGGGAGGGGTGGGGAGAAAGGGAGAAGGGAGCGAGGGTGCCCAAAGGAACAGACAGAGGAAGAGGGAGGGAGGATCAAAGTTGATAGGCGGGGTAGATGGAGGGGAGGAGGACATCATCAGGGAGGGGGAGCTGCCAGAAGCCACCTTGGGAGAGGGTAAGGAGGGTGGAGAGATGGAGACCGGGTGGGACGTGGGAATACAAGCGTGGCGGTGGGCGGGATTGGGAGAGGATGGGCGAGACAAGTGGGTGAGGATGGTCGAGTTTGCTGGAGATGTACAGGATCTGTATCCTTTCAAGGAAAAGGAGGAGGTGGGGGAAAGGAATGAGATCGTACAGGATCAGCGTGGGGGATGGGAGAAGGATGCGATAAGTGAGGCGGAGAGCATGGCGTTCAAGGATTTGAAGGGATTTATAAAAGGAAGGGGGGTGGAGATCCAGGCAGGATGGGCGTAGCAGAGGATAGGGTGGATGAGGGATTTATAGGTGTGGAGGGGGGTGGAGGGGTCCAGACCCCATGTAAGGCCCGAAAGGAGCTTGAGGAGGCGGAGTCGGGAGTGTGCCTTGGCTTGGATTGTCCGGAGATGGGGGGTCCAGGAGAGGCGACGGTCGAGGGTGACGCCACGCACTTGAGGGTGGGAGTGAGGGCGATAGGATGGCCATAGATGGTGAGATAGAAATCAAGGAGGCGAAAGGAAGGGGTGGTTTTGCCTAAATTGATCGCCTGGGTTTTGGAGGGATTGACCTTGAGCTACATTGGTTGCACCAAGTGGTGAAGTGGTCAAGATGGGATTGGAGAAGGTGTTCGGAGCGCTGCAGGGTGGAGGCAAGGGCAAGGAAGGCGGTGTCATCGGCGGACTGGAGACGGTTGACGGGTGGCGGCATGTCTGCCTTATATAAAAGGTACAGAAAGGGAGAGCCTTGGGACACACCGGCGGAGGGAAAAAAGGTGTAGGAATCCGTGGTGTGGATGTAGACTTAGGAAGGACAGTGGGAGAGAAAGGAGCCGATCAGACGGACGTAATTAATGGGAATGGTGAAGGTATGGAGCTTGAAGAGGAGACCGGAATGCCATACGAAGTCATAAGCACGTTCGAGGTCCAGGGAGAGAAAGATTGCAGAGCGACAGGAATTAAGCTGTTCGGAAAGGAGATGAGTGAGGGGAAGGAAAAGATCATCTGACGAGAAGGATGGCCGAAAGCCACACTGGGTGATGGGAAGGAGGCGGTGCTGGTGGAGATGCTGGTGGATGCGGTGGGTGAGGATTGATTCCAGGACCTTGCTGAAGACCGAGGTAAGGCTGATGGGACGGTAGGAGGAGATGGCGGATGGCGGTTTACCAAGTTTAATAAACATCAGGATACGTGAGGTTTTCCACAGGTCAAGGTAATAACCGGTGGACAGGACTACATTCTAGAGCCTGGCCAGGGTGGAGAGGAAAGAGACAGGAGCTTCACGAAGGTGACGGTAGGTGACACGATCGTGACCAGGAGCGGTGTTGCGTTTTGTGCGGAGTGTAGCAATGAGATCCTGTGTAGTGATAGGGGCATTGAGTTCTGTGTGCAATGTTGTCCAAGTACTGGAAACCAGGCGCTAGGGGATGGACAGAGGTATGAGATCAATCGCGGACATCAGGGAAGAGGGAGTAATCGAACTGGGTATCGTCGGGGATGGAAAATACATCGGAGAGGTAGGAGGCAAAGTGATTAGCCTTACTAAGGGTGTCAGGGAATGGAGTAAAAGCCGTGTTACCGGCATATTTATACCAACTTCAGTGGGTCGTGCGCAAGACAGTTATTTTCGTCTACATATTGTGACACATAAAGCGCCATCTATTCATCGATTTTTATAGTATTTTTTTTCTTCTGCCTTATGTTTTCCCCCTACTCCGATCATATTTCGTTCCAAGTTGACAACATTCTGACCAGTGGTGTTATTTCTAAACTGTTCCGAAAGTTTAACTTTAATCACAATAACCTTGTACGCATTGGAATTTAGAATACTGGGAGCATTGCTTTGGCTGATCCAATTCACGCATCCAAGCTGCCTCGTCAATGCTTCCACTTCCTTATTTTCCTGCCGGCCGCTGTGGCCGAGTATTTCTAGGCGCTTCAGTCCGGAATCGCGCTGCTGCTACCTTCGCAGGTTCGAATCCTGCCTCGGGCATGGATGGATGTGTGAGGTGTCCTTAGGTTAGTTGGGTTTAAGTAGTTCTAGAGGCCTGATGACCTCAGATGTTAAGTTCCATAGCGCTCAGAGGCATTTGAAGCAGTGGAACCCATTTTACTTTGTTCTACTCTTTGTACAAAATTTTTTAAATTTTATTAACTTAGTCAAATAGAGTCTAGAACACAGATGTTATTTTACTTAAGATGACCTATTTCGGTCTAGTCTTAAGCCATCTGCAGCATACCACCATCAGCTAAAGCTAACGATGTCCAGGACAGTCAGTAGACCTGAGTCGCTGGAACACCATCTGATGGTGCCGTTCTGTAGGTGGCCTAATACTAGGCAGAAACCGGTAACTGGAATAAAATAACCTTTGCTATCTAGACTGATTTTTCACTAATTTTATATAGATTACAAGATCGATGTTCTCCGAAAATGTTACCAATTTTGAAATTTCATTATGCTACTTCCGAAGACAAATCACGGGGTCTTTGAAAGACTAGAATGCCTAATAGAAGAGAGCCACACATTTTCGATGAACGAAAAGGATGTCCACTTTTTCGACTGTTACATAAATTAAAAATTTCTGTCTATTCAAAGTATCCTGACCACTACAACGGCAGAGAACAGGCTCATAGCTTCAACTGCATATATGAAAACGATTACAATGCGGGCACAGGCCTTTAACGAGATCTAATATCATCTCGAAAGAAAAAGAAATCGCATCCTCAGAAAACTACTTCAAAATAATTTTAGTCGCCAATATTTTGTGAAGTTGTGCCTGGTAGTCTGCCACACTATGCAACGGTTGAGAGTCTTTTCTGAGTGTAAACAAAATTTCATTTTCTACACATACTTGAATTTCACCAAGCGATTGTAAAAATGCGGGGTTTTTTGATGTTGGTGCAAACTGCCAAGAAAATTACTGCTACACCTGTTTTGGCGTCGAATTACATCCCAGATCGTACAAATCAACTGTGAAGTAACGAAAGTATCTAATGTAACGTATGAATTTTGTGCGTAAGTCTTACAATCCTTTCGTGGTAATTTCATAGCAGTCCCAAATTTTCATTGACCTTTCATGGTTTCCTTCAATATATTAAAGAATTTCTGTATATTGGGTATCATTTAGTATTTTTTGCGTGGAAAGTAGCAAACAAATTTAGGACAAAGAAAAAGTAAGTCGGATTACGATGCAGCGTACTTTGCGCTGCACCAACCTCTACCTGGATACTACGCCATTAGGCTCATGGGTCGCGCAACCTGCGACAAAAATGCTATTTATTCTAAACACTTGGTTATCTGTCGCTCCCAATTCTGTCTGTTTCATTTCTCAACGAGCTCTGCATATACGACAAATTTAGACTAAATAGGTGTTGATGATAGGCGTGGTGCCCTTGTCAGTAATGTTTCTGTTGCAGTGGATACTATAGAATAGTTCGTCTGTCGTACTTCTTGTCGTTGGTAGAGTCGACTGCAGAAGATTATCACCCGAATGTTTATGTTTGGGTATCCACCACTGTTAGTCATCAACTTCTAAAGATATCTACAAATAAATGGTTCGCGTATTTATTGCAGCACCAAATTTGAATCTGTCTTAAGTTTTCGACTACTTATCTCGTCGTCATTGTCAGAAGATATCAGAGTGTCGTTAGGGTATTTACGTAGCTGGCCGAACGTACTAGCGTCCTACTCAAATATCCTGACGGTGTTCTTAATACACACAAATGATCTGACAGATAGAGTGAGCAGCAATCTGCTGCTATTTGCCGATGAACCAGTTGTGTACATCTGCATGATTATCCTGAAATTAAAAATTAAGTGTTTGGCATATGGGGAGTATCGCCGTTGAGTGACTATAGAAAAATACAGGAAGACATAGAATTTCAGTTTGCTGTGATAGTTAGGGGCTTATTCTATACACAGGAAAATCTAATTTAATGAAGATGAGTTGCAAAAACAACCTTCTAACATTCGAACAAAGTGTTAGTAGTGTGTTGCAGCACACAGTCACGTCGATTACCGACGTGGAACTCTGCAGAACGATATGAAATGGAACAAGCACGTAATGCCGGTAGAAGGAAAGGCGTATGGTCGATATCAGTTAATTGGGAGAGACTGAGGAAGGACCAGCTAATTTACAAAGGGAGACGGCGAACGGCA
Source organism: Schistocerca gregaria (assembly GCF_023897955.1). NCBI lineage: Eukaryota > Metazoa > Arthropoda > Insecta > Orthoptera > Acrididae > Schistocerca > Schistocerca gregaria. The sequence continues at coordinate 590,527,263 of NC_064924.1, read as the reverse complement.
CATTCATGCGAACCATTATTGAGTACTGCTAGAGTGTTTGGGGTCACCACAAGATCGGATGAAAGGAGGGTCACGTCGATTACCGACGTGGAACTCTGCAGAACGATATGAAATGGAACAAGCACGTAATGCCGGTAGAAGGAAAGGCGTATGGTCGATATCAGATAATTGGGAGAGACTGAGGAAGGACCAGCTAATTTACAAAGGGAGACGGCGAACGGCACACTCATGCGAACCATTATTGAGTACTGCTAGAGTGTTTGGGGTCACCACAAGATCGGATGAAATGAGGGTATTGAAGCAACTGGGAAACATGCTGTCATATATGTTACCAATAGGATCGATCACTACTTGAGTGTTGTAGAGATGCTCCGTGAACAAAAATGGGAATCCCTTGAGGGAAGATAACATTCTTTACGAGAAACACTATTGAGAAAATTTAAAGAACAGGCATTTGCATCCGCCTTCACAAACGCTATACTCCTGCCAAAACTGCTCGATAACGAGGCAACCCAAATTTAGGATCGTACACAAGGCCAGTTTAAGACCCTAGCGGCACAAGATGCCGCTTGCAGCGCCAAGCTGGGAAGAGAACCAGAGACTCTACAACTGTCAGGTTGCTACACAGGACGTCTCACAATAACAGCGGGCACTTGTGGAGCTGGGCAGAGAAGATATGCAGTGGCTATCACAATTAGCATACATGGAAAATGGGGGTGGGCACTCAAAGTTAATCCCTTGTGCGGAAAAGTGTTCCAAATCGCTCCTGCTTTTATTTGGGTAAACAGACAAATCTTTTTCGCTCGCTCCGTCTGTGAGTGGTTCTGGAAAGGACGTGAGCAGTAGTGTTAGAAAGGAACCTTCCACCATACGTCTTACAGTGGCTTGCAAACTATGTAGACGTAGACATATAAGTTGCCGAAATCTTCAGATTGGTTACAAATGTTGCGTGGAAGTAACTCCTTGAAGCATTTATTCAAGAATCTCGTCCCCAGAAACTGCGTTGTCATATCTGAGATTCCTATTGAAATTCGCTAGGAAGCTTCGTTACATTCATGCAGGGGCAACATTTTGTCTCTTAATCCTGTCCTGTCACTGTCGTCTTGTCACCACTTAAGAGCCGTCTATAAACTATTTTAGTAGACTTCTCTATTATAAACACAAATATTCAGGTACTCATACTTACTTACGTTTCCTAAAAATGCATTCATAAATCCTTCCATAGTACCGCTGTAATGTGACGTTAGTTTGTAATGATTGTACAAAGATACTGCAGTATCTTTAGGATTTCTACTAACGTAGATAATCTGAAAAAAATAAAAACAAAATTGCATGTAAGTCGCTTGAAATGAAAATTTATGAAACTTACGAAATTCTGAAAGCTGCAACATAATTTTACTAGAATGTTTGGAATGGGTCTCGGCCAGGACCTCGAATATAGTATCAATAAACGCCAGGTTAGCTAAATTCTTTATAAAAGTGAAAGTGCGACACTGAATATCCACTTGTGTGTGTGAGTGAGACAGAGAGCTGAGACGTATTACGTGCATTTAAAGAGGAGCTACTCGTAGGAGGATTGACGTGTCATTAAGTTTTTGTATGTTCATCGTTCAGGAGGTGTTGGAGACGACGGCCGTTTACTATTGGGAGAAAATGAAACGCCTACAGCTGTCTTAACGATTTTATTTACTTTGTTGCGACCAGTTTCTGCGCTTCAATGTACCATCTTCAGGCTGTAGTAGACATGTCACTGTCTGCGATAGGTAGTGCATTCCCTGCCGGGGCGCTGAGGTCCCAACCTCGAACAAGACGGATATGGGCGCAAAGCCACTAGTATGTGCACAAGTGGATTGTCCACTGAACTCGCATGGGACATTCCAGAGGGTCAGTAAACGATGATAGTTGGTCCAACACGTTTCTCTTTTTTTTTCCGTGACAATTTTACTTTGAAGTGGTGCAACACACCATGAAAAGTAATTTGGCATTTTAGGTATAGAGGGAATATCTTTGAAACGATGATCGATGATACATAAAAAATATTTTTCATATAAAAATCGGCACTTAATTAATGTTGTTGAAAATTGTACAGTCAACATTTTCAATAATCAGAAATTTTGCAAAACACCCCATCAACCAAATAATTTCGGAAAGTGAAAATTAATTTTTATTATTTAAATGTACATATGGACACAAAACAAACTTAAGTTTGTTCTTACACAGAATATCCAGTACTTCAATCCAGTGCACAGCATCTGGAGTTGCTAGCATGAAGTCCTCTTCGCCACCGTGATAGGCTCGAATCCTGCATTCACTGACAATGTGCTGTGCAGTCTGGTATGGAGCCCCGCAGTCACAGGCAGGATTAGACAGCTTCTTCCACTTAAAGAGAACATCTGTGCATCGACCATGGCCGGTAAGGATTCTGTTGAGAATAGTCCAGATTTTGCGTAGTAGGTCGAATCCAGTTGGAAGTTTAGCACATGAGAAGATGTTATGCAGGGGCACATGTGTCACTGATTCCCATCGACTTTTCCATTCTTCAAGAGGTTTGAAATCCTTAGCAACCATCCCAGCTGCATCGCACAGAGTTGGATGGCGTGATTTCAGTCTCTTCCGATATAAAAGCGGCAGGTCGCTATGCACGGGTAGGTTAGAATTCCATGAAATCTTCTTGAATTCTCTCATAACGGTGGTACATGTGCGTAGATGATGAGGCATTATACCGGTTAACAGTGGATGCCAATAAACTGGAGTAGATCTGATTGCGCCAGATATTATGCGCATTGTCGTATTCAGCTGGGTGTCAACAAGCCTTGTATGATGACTGTTCATTCAAACAGGTGCACGATACTCAGTACCTGAGTACACCAAGTCCAGAGCTGAAGATCGCAGGGTGGTTGCTGAAGATCCCCAGGAAGTTCCGCATAGCTTATGGAGAATGTCGTTTCGAGTCCTCAACTTTTGAGCTAAGTGAAGAAGATATTGTTTGAAGCATAGTGTATGGCGCAGGAAGACAAGAATATATTTTGGGTTATATTTATGAAGAAGAATTGTGCCTCCGAAACTTACTTCCAGTTACGTTCGCCAACCGATTATTTAAATGGAGGCAACACACTTCTGTTTTACTCCCACTGGGTTAGAGTCTCCAGATTTTGAAGTAATTATCTGATGCAGACAGGTCATTGGTTAGAATCTCTCCTGTTGTCTTCATTTCTTGACGTCGTTCGCCTAGAGCCAGGTCATCAAGTCGTAGTTTGTGTTCCCGAAATGAACAGCAAAGAGACAGAAGTGATGACACTTTCTGCAGAACATGACCATCATTTTGCAGGACACTGCCGAAACACGTACAGTGCAAGTTGTTACTAATTTGTTTTTCTGGTGGGGCTGCTAAGTACTATACCACCTACTGCACTCCCCTGACTTAAGCCCTCGTGAGTTCAACTCGATTTCTGAACTGAAGGAAACTTTTCACGGCATTCGCATCAAAACTGCTACAAATTCCTCGGTCAATTGTCACAGCCGCTCGAACTGTCAAAGCTACTGGCACTGCTAAGAGTATCCAACGACTTCCACATCGCTGGCAACGGGTTACACACAATAACGGTAAATACTTTGAAGATCAGTAAAACTTTGAAACATGCATTTATTTTCTACGAGTTGTCCATAAATATTTTCCAATATTAATGATCCAACCCTCGTACGTCCCACGACCGCACCTGGGCCGTCGAGCTGTCTGGGAACACCAGATGAACAACTTCCTTGTCCTTTGGTACGTTGCTATAAAAGATTCTTTCACAATAACCACCTCATGAATACAACATTAATACAGCTATGTCTCCGTCACTGGAAAAGGAAACGTCTTTGAAATATATTTTGATTTGTCAGTCTTTGCTTACCAGTTTTCGTTCCTGTAAGAAGGATATTTCGGGGTTCAAAAAGAGATTCTCGAATTCTCGGTTTGATTGTAAAACGTGAATAACAATTTTAAAGATAAACCTATACTTCAGCTAACTTAATTTTATGTGTTGAAAACACTCCGACAGCTGAATGATATTTTCACTCTGCAGCCGAGTGTGCCCTGATATGAAACTTCCTGGCCAATTAAAACTGTGTGCTGGGCCGAGACTCGATCTCGGTACCTTTGCCTTTTGAGAGCAAGTGCTCTACCATTTTTTTGGACTAGTCTTTTGTTCGGTATTGTTCATTGTGTTTGGTGTGGGCGGGCGTTACAGGGCAACCGTTGAAGTTGATCCTTTTACTCAGCTTTTTTACCACAGAGGGCAGCCAGCCCTCTGATCGGACACGCTGAGCTACCGTACCATATGAGCTACCTCGTCTACTCATGTCTCCGCCATATCTATTCTTCGAGGAGTGCTAGCTCTGCAAGGTTCGCAGGCGAGCTTCTGTGAATTATTGAAGATAGGAGACGAGGCACTGGCGGAATTGAAGCTGTGAGGACTGGTCGTGAGTCGTGCTTGGGTAACTCAGTTGCCGGCACGGTAGATCAGCGTGTTCGATGTGAGGGTTAGCTACCATCTAAAACGAAAACTGAGTGAAGGGATCAACGAAGAACCTGAACTGGTACGTGGGACGTCCGCCCTGAACAAATACAACGAACAATCTGGAACAAAATGAGATCAACCAAAAATAAAAAAAAAAGGAGAGCACTTGTCCTCTAATGACAAAGGTCCCGAGTTCGTGTCTCGATCCGGCAAACAGTATTCATCTGCCATTAAGTTTCACTCCGCCATTGTGTATGGCTTATTTTCCAGAAATAGTATTTCAGAAAGCAACTTTATTACATAGGAATGTGTGTGGCTTGAAAGTTTGTTTAATTTATGTTCCTACAAAAGATTTAATTTCTCAAAATTAATTAATCGTGATGGAGTGTTTCGCAAAATTTCTGATTATTACGGAAGTTCATTACGTCAGTTTCCAAGAACATTAATTACCTGTCAACTTATATATGAAAAACTTTTTTATATATCATAGTTTCGAAAATATTTCCTCTAAACCTAAAATACCATGTTACCTTTCGTGGTGTGTTTTACTCATTAAAAGAAAACTGGGCACAAGTTAAAAAATTATATGTTGCACAAATTTCTCCCCCTGGCACACGCGCATCCTTTCATCAAGATCATTGATACGTGGGAGTTTTCTCGTTTATCTACTTCTGCCATAATTGCTGGTAGACTATGTTTCAAAGGGATGTTTTCATTTCCATTAGTTCTTCCACAACTTCGTATATGTACAAACCAGTAACAATTAGGGACTGTGCTGTCTAACTGTGCTACATGAGTTATCGAATAGCATTGAAAGAATTATGTCCATTTATTATTGTTGGGCCCTATTCATTGGCTTGCAATGTATTCACGTGTAGACGCAGTATTCCGTAATTATTGGCTCCCTGATACATAGGAGAAGTTAGCTTCACTGCAGTGAATGCTGCCTCCTGATTTCTTATACCTGGTGCTGGCGAGCACTACAGTTCCAATTTTGAACTTCAGATAGAGTGAGCAGTCCACTTGCATACGTTATAGGTTCACGACCCCTCACGCCGGCATTTCAACGTTGGGTTGTTTTTTTATATAAGGCTGATGGGTGTGTATGCACCACTCGTGACTCCCATATTTGACTCATAGTTTCATATTGTGTTTTCACACAAGGCAGAAATCTTTGTAACCCTATTTTTGGACCATTCACTGTGCGAAAGATTGCGTATCCATCTGTGGCACGATCTTAAGCTAGGACCGATGTAAGTAGGTATTTAAGATGTCGCTCCGTTAATACTTTATATTTTTCAACAGTGGTTTCCCCTCCTTTAACTGGGGACCTTCGTCCCTTTATGTAGGTCGTCTTCTGCAAAAAGCTTTCTGGTAGGACTGTGATTAAAGAGGATATAACGTTTCATGCCATGTACCAGGGGTGCATTGTTTTAACATTTTTTAACCTATTTGAACCATAGTTATACATGCTCTATGGACTCACTTTTTAATATCAAAAGGCGTTCAAAATCTTTTAGCAGTCATCTCTAATTTCTTTATTTTTTGCAGTAGGAGAATGAAATATTTTGTGTACATACTTGGAACATTTAGCTGTAAGTTGGTATGTAAAAGTATTTTCTTTTATTTACAGGTGAGCCATAACAGACCGGGAAGCAGATTTCAGGCTGCGACAACGGTAGTGATGAAATTCCTCTGCCGCATCGATTCAATGGAAGTTTCCCCCTGTTTATGGGGGGGAGACAGTGGAAGACAGCAGTATCCAGCGATGGTTGCAAAGGTTTAAAGCAAGTGATTCCTCTCTACAGGACAATCCACGATGCGGCAGACCATCGATGGCAGTCAGTGATGTGAATAAGGAGACCAATGGTCAAATCACCCAAAACCACAGATATATGAGGTCACGACGGCTTGCTGAAATGACTCGTCCGTCATTGGGTAGTGTGGTATCACTGGTATAGTCACCAGGGTACAGAAACATCTGTGCACGTTGGATGCCTAGATTATTGACAAGAGAAAAGAAATAGGAGGATGAATGTGTGCCAGGTTCTCATTAAGACCTTTACTGAAGGGTGGAAACAGTGTTTTGACGGAGTGATTATCCAGCATGAAACATGGTTGCTTCTGTCAGAACCTGAGAGCAAAACCCAATCCATGGAGTGGCGTCGTCCGGGTTTCCCTCGGAAGAAGAAACCAAGACTTTCACGAACAGCAGGCCGAATAGTGATAGCCTTCTTCTTCTGAAATCAGTGTGGTGTCATTTTCATTGACTTTTTGGAATCTGGCTCCACAATTAACCGATACCGTTTCTGATTGTTATTCGACATGCTGCGACGTGACGTCAAGACCCATAGACCAGAGCTTCAGGGTCATCTCATGAGACTACACCATGACAATGCCAAAACCCAAACAGGCCTTATGCAGCAGGAGAAAATTCAGGGAAATGCGTTGGAAGATTGTTCCGGACTTGGCTGCGTCTGATTTTTACCTCTTTCGTCATCTGGAGGCCCACCTGCGCGGCAAAACATTTGATAGTGAGAAAGACCTTACTTCCTGTGTCACGTGATGGCGTAAAAAGCAATCCCCAGAATTTAGCAAAGGGCATTTAGATAATGGAAAGAACTTTGGGCCAGATGCGTCACAGCTGGTGGAGGCTACATTGAGAGGGCTCAATATGTAGTTCAATGTTCCAAGTATGTTCACAAAAAACTTCATTCTCCTGATGAAAACAATAAAAAGATTATAGACTATTGTGCAGAATGTTCTGGACGTCTTTTGAAGATATGGGTTAGTTTTCAAAGAATTTCTGTTGGCTCTGTTTAGATTTTTCTTGTGTTAACAATGTTTACAGCTACTAGTTTCAAGATGCACCTGAAGATGGGATACAGGTCGTGAAACGGGGTAGTGCGTTCCTTTTTAGAAGTAAGTAATTTTTTCAACTATAGCGGATTTTATCATTAATGTCTGAGAATACATTATGGCAGACACTTTCAAATACGCTGATTTCAGTGCCGTTCCTACGTATTGCTGTACTTTAGTTCGAAGTAGCATACAGGGTGTCCCAGCTATCTAGTCCACCCAAAATATCTCTGGAACAATAACAGCTATTGGAAAACGGCTTTCACCGGTATCAATGTAGGGCTGGGGCCCATGAATGTACATTTTTGGAAACATTCTAAAACGAAAGTATATGTGTTTTTTAACACAAACTTATGTTTTTTAAATGGACCTCCTATATTTTTTCTTCAGCAGTCCATAGCATGACAAAGCACATACACAACGACGTTGATTCCATCGCAATATTCCCATTACATCGCGAGATATTGAGACGCGAAGCTGACGCTTGAAACACCCGACATGCGCTGCTAGCGCACGTCCTGAAGCTCAGGGATGTGATTGACATGTGTAATCACACCTCCATACTTATCAAGAGGTCCGAAGCGAATAATACGGTCTGCTGCGATTACGGGCAGCATGGGGTTCACGCCTGAGCCTCAGGACGTGCGCTAGCAGCGCACATCGGGTGTTTCAAGTGTCAACTTCGCGTCTTAATATCTCGGGATGTAATGGGAATATTGCGATGCTATCAACGCCATTGTGTATGTGCTTTGTCATGCTATGGATTGCTGAAGAAAGAATATAGGAGGTCCATTTAAAAAAAACCTAAGTTTGTGTTAAAAAACACATATGCTTTCGTTTTAGGATGTTTCCAAATATGTACATTCATGTGCCCGAGCCCTACATTGATACCGGTGAAAGCCGTTTTCCAATAGCTGTTATTGTTCCAGAGATATTTTGGGTGGACAAGATAGCTGGGACACCCTGTATATACAGGGTGTTACAAAAAGGTACGGCCAAACGTTCAGGAAACATTCGCCACACACAAATAAAGAAAGGACGTTATGTGGACATATGACCGGAAACGCTTAATTTCCATGTTAGAGGTCATTTTTGTTTCGTTGTCCACCTACACTCAATGGAGCACGTTATCATGATTTCATACGGGATACTCTACCTGTGCTGCTAGAACATGTGCCTTTACAAGTGCGACACAACATGTGGTTCAGGCACGATGGAGCTCCTGCACATTTCAGTGCAAGTGTTCGTACGCTTCTCAACAACAGATTCGGTGACCGATGGATTGGTAGAGGCGGACCAGTTCCATGGCCTCCACGCTCTCCTGACCTCAACCCTCTTGACTTTCATTTATGGGGGAATTTGAAAGGTCTTGTCTACGCAACCCCGGTACCAAATGTAGAGACCCTTCGTGCTCGTATTGTGGACGGCTGTGATACAATACGCCATTCTCCAGGGCTGCATCAGCGCATCAGTGATTCCATGCGACGGAGGGTGGATGCATGTATCTTCGCTAACGGAGGACAATTTGAACATTTCCTGAAGTCACTCTGGTACGTTCTGTTGCTGTGTGTTTCTATTCCATGATTAATGTGATTTGAAGAGAAGTAATAAAATGAGCTCTAACGTGGAAAGTAAGCTTTTCCGGACACATGTCCACAAAACTTATTTTCTTTCTTTGTGTGTGATGAATGTTTCCTGAAAGTGTGGCCGTACCTTTTTGTAACACTCTGTATATAACGGCAACGTACAAATATACTGTGGAGGTTCAATTGAAAAGTTTTCGTTTCGAAGAAAAATGACAGGAACTGAAAGTGAAATATTCCTTTCGATATTATATAGTATGAATCATATTTACTACAGCGAAAGAACGGTAGAGACTCCCAAAGTGAGACGTGAATGCTTTGTTACGGTTTGCTGACCTTTGGCTTCACGGTCCACAGGCCGTCTGGCAACAGTTCCACTGGTAGGTGACTCATGATGAAACGCGGGCGCTCCATTCTATCGCAGAGGTCCACTGCATAACTCACTTCCGGGATTCTCAGAAGGATACTGTTGAATCTGGAAAAGAGAACTACCAACTAACAAATACTAGAAAAAAACGGTACATGTGACGATGGTAGAGTTTGCAGGTTAACAAGCGACCCATTCTGTAATTAAATGCATTTGTGCCCACACTTTGAACTTAAAGCACAATGTTTCTATAAATGTACTAGGGAGAACAACACTTCTCTTTTCGTATCAGTAGGTGACGTATAATAACGATGGTCATGTGTTAAAGCTTTCAGAACCACTGTATAAACTATAGCTGTAACAGATTTCTTGAACTGGACTCACAATTGAAATCTTACAGTCGGCTTATATTTGTTATCGGTGATATTGTACGTATCTGATGGCTCTGAGCACTATGGGACTCAACTGCTGTGGTCATCAGTCCCCTAGAACTTAGAACTACTTAAACCTAACTAACCTAAGGACATCACACACATCCAAGCTCAAGGCAGGATTTCCTGCGACCGTAGCAGTCGCACTGTTCCGGACTGCGCGCCTAGAACCGCGAGACCACCGCGGCCGGCAGTACGTATCTGAGTAAATCAGGAACAGTTGAGTTGCGACTATTCGCAGTTGACACTAAAATGAACTACAAAAGGTTAGAGGTGCGAAACTTATCGATTCCTCTTTTGAAACGAGGCAGGAGTTAGATTTCGGCACACATTAGCTATGAAACTTACTGTGATTACAATTAATGGTACCTCTCGCTGTTGGCCTGAAGTGGTTTAGAGAACACCCAACTTTGATCAAGATGGCAGGAAGAGGATTTGGAACTCGTTTCTCCAAGAATACAACCCCAGCCCATTGTTTATGTAGTACCTTACAGAGTGTTGTACAAAAGGAGGAATCTGATGTGGACGTTATAAGTGAACCATGATTGCGCTCAGAGTTCAACAGAGCCGTAAATGATCTGTGTTCAAATAAGGAAACAGCGGACTCTGATGTACCTTCGTAGTTCCTGAAACATGTGTCAGATGTAAAGAGACATCACTTTGACGGCGAGTCGGTGACGTGCGCCAGTTCGGTTTGCAGGTTTCGGTGTTATAAAGCAGGTAGGCCTCTATAATCAAGATTCGTGTGACAAGTGCCCTGTGTTACAGTAGAAATTCACTTTCAGTATATCTTCCGTCAATTTGCACCTAAAATCAAAAACCGTCAAACAATGTGCAGCACCTCCAACGACATAGAGACATACGTTATTAGACTGGCAGTAACGTACACAGTATCACTGGTGTCACTGAAGCCAGCAGTTTGGAATAGCAATATGGCAGTGATACAAAGGACATGTAAACAGCTTTTCATTTCCTGATAAAACACTCTTGAGAGATTATTTTTAGAGTTTTAACGTAAAGGCCAGTACATGTATAGTGTTTAGTTGTTATCTTTCGTACACCAACGAAGAAAAGGAACATGCGTCAGTGTAATAATAAAAAAAAATTCTCACGCAATTTTGAATTGTATGTAAGCCTAAAAAATTACATTACAGTATGTGCTAACGGAAGTACTTAAATAGTTAATGTATATTTTACGGAGTTTAATAATCTAGTATTTAACAGACGTAACTTAGTGACGTGCTCTTAACCAGTTCAGCTTAGGAATTTCTTTGAATACTATGCTCGTTATGAAAGTCCATGAGCAGAACGTGCTATTTGTCGTAGACAGCAAGTGTCTTCATTCCTTCATTCATCTGAGTGTTCTTATAAAAATTACAGTCTGCTTTAAACGTGTATATATGTAACGGGATATTCTTCTCGTAACACGATACTTCACTCTATGTGTTCAACTCAGCTAGTTCGCAAATATTATCTCAGCTGCTGAAATTTTGTGCACAGTAAAGCTTACAACACCATTTCTTTTCATAGAATCCGATACTGAGGGTTGTGGCCGCATCGCCCGGCATCGTTCACATCACCATTAGCGTCAAGGCTGGGCTGAGGTTAGTGCCATGCTAGAAGCATAGGATGCACTTAGGCTTGTTGTCCAAATCATTTCTGCTGCTGTCGTACAGCAGTGACTGACAAAATACAGTAACTTCCAGAGGTGAATGAAAGTGAACTCTTGCTCTGAACAAATCATTAAAACAAACTGAGAATAGAGCGCTATAGTGACGAATCATGTGGGCGAGAATCTAGGCCTACAGTGGACGATGATAGCGTTGACAGAAGTCTTAGATTGGGGGATAAGGCGCGAGGGTCTACTAAACCTAGACTAATAATAGTGAAATTCATATCGTACAGAAAAGGATTTGAGATCTTCAGACAGGTCTGACATTGTGGTAGGATCTCATCTCTGAAAGGTTAAACATTTTGAGCACCGGGATTTCGAGATTTGGGCTACAAAACATATGGAGAAATGATGGCAAGATTATGCTGAAGACCAAACATGGAAAGAGATCGGTCTGCAATTCAAGAAAACTTGGAAGCCTTACTGAGGGACCTAAAAACATGTCAGCCCTTGCTGCAGTAAGTTTCTGTGTTTACACTGTTATTTGTAGGCTACAGTTAGCCCTAACTTAAATACTGCGTTAACTGTTTCGTTTTACTGTATTACTAATTTCTTTTTTATTGCTTCTTCTGTGTCTTGTCAATTTCGGTAACAAAATAGACTTACTTCCATATTTATTTCTCACTTTATTACAATGTTATTGTTTAGTTTTTTATCCATCGTCAGCAACTGTATTTTCATATTGCCGTGGTCTTGTGGTTCACAGTGCTTGTACGAAACTGGTACTATTATTTTATTGTAACCTTCTGAAGAAGGGCGCTAAGTGCCTGGAACCGGTAAAAGGAAAAAAAAATCCCTTTAGCACCTGACTGCTCATTATTTCCAACTATATATTATTGTTGTTATTCATCATTAGAGCCACTAATAGTATACACTGCAGTACTCCGTTTACTTTGCTTTCAACACTGTTGTGTGTAGATTATTGTAGCTATGTTTTCCTGTCAGGAGTCAGCAGTTTAACTACTGATGTACACCACTGGCCATCGCCGCGAAAACATCATTCTCCCTGAATATACTTACTGCTCTCACTTCCGGGAAACCTCGATGCCCCTACCTCAGAGCTTTTTCATTGTCAGTGTTATTTACTCACATTGCCGCTGCAGACACTCAATTCATTTAATACTATTTGTGATATTAAAATAGGTATTTCTTAGGTGACTATGATGTAGGAAAAGTACTGTATGTGTGAAACCATGGTCCGACGTAGGAGAGGGCCCTATCACGCAGGTAAAATAAATAAACGAAATGTAGCATGTAGACTGTTGTTTGAGTAGGAGTTAAAATGTTTGAAAACAATGAGTTACGATCACATTTCCGTCATAGAATTTTCGTTACTAGGGAACTAAAGATTAGTGCCGAACATAGAATGCACTGTTAAACGCTAAAAAAGGGTAGGAGGGAAAAGTACATTGCGAGCTTCTACAAAGAGGAGGAACTATCTGTGGGAGAAAAGAGGAGATTAATGTTTTGGAGAGCATATGGGATACAGCAAGGGTCACAATTTAACAGAGATTTAATGACAAAAAGACAGAAAGCATAGATAACAATCCTTCCAAGTTTATCAAATCTTTAGGAACCGGCATCCGAAGAAAAATTAAAGCCAGTGTGTAAGATTTATGAAACTCGAGATATATCTTCCGCCTCACAAAACAATTTCAGCTTGTTACTTTCTCCCTTTTAGTACCGTAGAGACCTGCTTTTGTTTCTGCTGCACATATGTGCTCTGAATTAATGATAGGTTTCTATTTGATAATCTTCTATTCTATGTTGAATCCATTTTCTAGTGGAGATTAAAATTGTGCTATGGGAGTTGCTTCAGCACAGCACAGTATTCAGAACCTGTAGGATATGGGTTCAGTATTAATGCAGAAATCTATCATCTATTAAAACAAATAAAACTTGGCAGCTCTGGAGAGTATTCGTTAATAAAAGTTATGGCAGTGGAGAGGCACTTCTCGCGAATGATATGGTGTAGATAGGAAAAGTATGATGATGAAAGTTGTTTGAAATTCGAATAAATATTGTTATAAAACGTAGCGATAGACGGGAGGTATACAGTATCTATAAGAACTAAGAAGCAAGCCATGGTAATGAAAGAGAATAAGAGAAGTTATTAGATTAAGAAGGGCGTACGGGATAATGCAATTTTTCATTCTAATTGTCCATTCTGTACATCGAAGAATCAATTTTGTAATGGCATTCCATATGTTCACTACTAGAGAGGACTAATTACAGATTGTGATTTAAACGTCTTTTGACTAGGGCCTCCCGTCGGGCAGACCGTTCTCCGGGTGCAAGTCTTTCGATTCGACACCACTTCGGCGACTTGCGCCTCGATGGGAAGGAAATGATTATGATTAGGACAACACAACACCCAGTACCTGAGCGGAGAAAATCTCCGACCCGGGCCCTGATGATTGACATTTCTGTCGCGCTGACCACTCAGCTACCGGGGGCGGACGCAGGGCATGATGAAAGTAATGAATAGTCACATTGGGACAGAATATGATTCAGAGTAAACCAAAGAAAGATGAAAGCAATGAGGTGTAGCTGAAATGACGTAAGCGATGAAGTTAACGTCTAAATTGTGCACCCCGAAGCAGAGGAAGTTAAGGATTTCTGCAATCTTAGAGGCACAATAACACTTGATGATCGAAACAAATATGATATAAGAAGCAAGGAAGCACAGAGAAAGAGGTCAATCCTTGCTACAAGAGCCTATTTGTAGGTCTTAATGTTCGGCAAACATTTCTAAAATTAGAAAACTAGAACACCAGCAATGTAAGGAAATGAATGATTCACCTCTGTGGGCTGCTACCGGAAAGGCGATATTTGAAAAAGATTAGCACAAGCCAAGAAGGTTTCTTCCGTGAAACAGGTGTCCGATAGTGAAAAGGAAATGTCAAAGAAACTTCTGAAAGAGTATGTCTTGATCTCAGTGTTGTATGGGAACGTTCCATAGAGCATCGAAAATTCGGAGAAGAAAGAATCTGGGAGATTTTGGAATGTGGTGCTACCAGAGAACTAACGAAAAGAAACGGCAGAAAAAGAATTACTGAAAATAAGAAATGAGGTATGAGGGAAAGGGAGGGTACATGTTACTAGACCATATACTGCGGCATCCATAAATAATTAACCTGACGTTCGGCATCCAGAAATAGTTAACCTGGCGTTCGGAAAAATGTAGGAGAAGATAAAAACTGAAACATATTATAAAGGATGAGGCATATGGTAGTTACGCAGAGATGGAGTGAGGAAAGCATCAAAACAATTAAAATGCTGATGACATATAAAAAAATATTAATCTACTAACCGGTGCCTTATTTTCGACCTACTATTGACACGTGTGACATATATATTCCTATTCCTCTGTGTTACGCGGCTTGGTACTGACTTTCAGCAAACATTTGGAACACAGAAAAGAGTGTAAAATCTAGTGTTTTACAGTATCACGCTTGTCAACAAATATGAAGCAAAGTAAAACCGAGGGATGCATGTTAGGCTGCACTTATTAGAAATCATTACTTTCTCAATGAAGAGCAGTTTGTTTAATGTGTTGTGTATGTATTGAAGTGTGCAGAAAATAAAAAACTTCGAATGCTACATAATGGGAAAAAATACACTAACTGCTATCTTTATCAATTAGTCTGTCCCTAATCTCAAGTAAAGCCTATCATAACTAAGGCAGGAAAAAATGACTAAAGCACCTTAAGGACGAAGACAATTTGTGGTAGTAAATTCTGGGAAGAGAAAGAGAACCCCTTCAGTCACACCTATATTAATAATATGAGGAAATTATTTTCACAATATCAGGTTTCATTGAGGCACAATTCGAGAAAGAGTTCGTCATAAATGTTTCTGACAACAAAGTGTACGGCGAGGTAGAGTGAAAGATCCAATGATTGATGGATATGTTCTTTTCAGCTTTTCGAGGCGTAAAAAATGATACGCCAATTTTCTGGAAGGGTGATTGCAATTTCCATCGTTTCAACTCTATTATAGACGTTTAACTTCCTTCTGAGTGAGTCAAGAGGATTTTGGCTCACTCGAGGGATGACTGAAATTTCCTGGGCGAAATAACAGTCAAAGAGATGGAATCTGCTCGTTTCCATGTCTGAAATTTTATTAATTACTTTCGAGGTGTATTTCTTACATTCATATTTGTTCGTTGTACGGTACTCTTTAATTTGAGTCTCAACTACCAAACTGAGCCAGCAAAGGTCGTTACGAGGCACTGATATAATTTGAATTAAAATGACGCATTCTATCCCAACGGTTCAAGCTGTCTATGGTAGAACCAATGAAAGAGGTAAATCAGAGTTTGAGAAGTGGCAAAAGTGTCAGAGCATCACTTATTAATTATAAGATTTGTTGATGACATTTCTTCAGATTTCGAAAGCGAGGAAGAATCGCAGAATTAGAAGAATTAAATGTAATGTCTGATGAGTACAGAGTATGATGCCAAACAATCAAAGGAAACACGAAAATAATGAAAAACAGTGGGATGATCTACAAATTGGGTACCACCTATCAGACAAGTGAAGTAATACAGCTATCTTGGAAGTAAAGGAAAGTACGTCGAAGCAAGGAGGTCATAAGGAACACGGAAGGAAAGCCTTTCTCGCTAAAATAAGTTCATAAGTGACTCATAATCCAGCATTTAAGAATTACATTTCCGAGAATATAGGATTGAACATAGAATAACACGGAAGGGCAATATCGAATTTAGGAAAAGCGGAAGAGAATCTGAGAGAAAGGATGCTGAATATCAAAACAAGATAAAATGAGTTTTCCACAGATTCGCCAAGGAAATGAACACACTAACCAGAATTAGAGAGAATGTGTTGGTGGTGGAATCCGAGGAACAGGGGTGGTGTGCGCCTGGATGGTAGAAGGTCCGAAATTACTGGAGACTACAGAAACTGGAATACTGGGTACAGTTACGGTCCTGAGGGGAAGAGATTGACAAGGGAGGGAAAGTCGTAGGGGGGGGTGGAGGGGAGGGGGGGAGAACGCTTGAGGCTTTCAGAAGAGTAATGACGGTTTACTGTAATAGTGGAACTGTCTGTCTCTAATTAGTCTTATTTAATCCCCGTCTTTTCATGTTTTTCAAACAAATGTTTATTTTGTTACTAAGATTTTCTTCCATTTTAGCACAATAAATTGAAATTAGGGACTAAGAAATGTCATCATCACAGCTATCTCTAATGACATATTACGACGCAGGGATATACAATACTCTAAGGTATGCGCCAAAGATTATATTGAGAGGAATGTAGAATATAATCTCTCTAATGGTCATATTTAATTCTCTTTTGTTTAATAGCCCGAGAAGGAGTTAAGATACACTCTCCCTTGTTGTCTTGTCGGGGATGGACGTAATTTGTGGTGCGTGCTGAAAGGCAGTCATCTTATTAGTATTTATGATTTGTGCGCCAACATAGCAAGTCTTATTGTCTTGTGAATAAAAAATAGTAAAAAGTATCTAAGTTTTACGAGAATTATTTAAAGCGACGTAGAATTGTATTCCTTCGTTTCCACCGTCTTCGTGAAGCAAACCGATGCTGACTTAGGAAGATACTCACGGTCAACAAAGAGAAGAACATTGTTGGCGACTAATGAATTAAATTGTGGCAGGAGGACTAGCTCTACGTTTGAGGTGAGAACTCTGAATAAATCAACAATTCAGAAATGTTGTTAATCGCAACTGTAAAGTATTTTACAGGCAAATTTCACGCATTCATGCCGGCCAATACAGTCTCTAAAAAAGCATTTCAAATATTTCTGAAGTTAAAGATCCACATCCCTAATTTTTTTCTTCTAAAAAAATCAATAATTTTTGCGAGGTGGTGCAGTGGTAGCACACTGGACTCGCACGAGAGACTCGGGAGTACGACGGTTCAATCCCGTCCCCAGCCATACTGATTTAGGTTTTCCGTGATTTCCCTAAATCGTTTCAGGCAAATGCCGGGATGGTTCTTTTGAAAGGGCACGGCGGATTTCCTTCCCAATCCTTCCCTAACCCGAGCTTGCGCTCCGTCTCTAATGACCTCGTTGTCGACGGGACGTTGAACACTAACCTAACCTAACCTAACGCTAAATGCAAGAAGCAATCCACGTGTGGAATGTAAATAAACATAAGATTGCAGGAATAAATAAATGATGAATTTCTGTAACGAATATTTAAATAATTTCTCAGGAACTAACATATCATGATAATGTTCAGTGGCCTTTTACCCCTGCCGACTGGAGGACTGAAATCTGTGTCTTCGTTGGAAGAGAAGGGAATGCAGCGACTACCAAAGTGAGGATGAAAATCTGGGAGAATTTGATGGAGCAAATTTGATGACACGGGCTTTTTTAGAAGACTATTGTGATGGAGTGCTACGGGGACAGAGATTTAAGAGGGACGTTCAGCGCCAGTCGTGGTTTAAGTATTACTGCTACGGTGGCGGTAGGATGAGGTGAAAACCGAACGGGAACGGGCAGAGAGTTGCGTTCATGTCACGACCTGCAAGGTAGGAGGGAAGAAGTGGCTTTGTACTTTGTACGCCGGCAAAAATATCCCGGCTTACCTCGGTGTGTATGTCTAGATACGAACTCGGCAGTTGGGTAAAAGCTGCAGTCAACCTTTTTCGAGAACTCGCTCTAGGCGCTTGCAGTCCTCTGTTGTGAGGCAAAGTTGCCCTGAGAGACAACTGGAGAAAAAGATAACACGACCCACAAACTACTGCTACTGTTGAAGTGTCCAGACCAGCAGCAGTAAGTAGCTGCCGGCCATGTCTGGAGCACACCGTAAAGAGGCGAAGAGAGAGGAACATTTCCACGTTCGCAAATAAATTAATTTCGACTTCTCGTTAAGCGCTGTTGCGGTGTCTAGGATGCACATCAGTGAAGTGAACGGCATTTCACGGGTAAAATAAAAACTACTTCCCTCGAAAAATTTTAGGCACCAAATGTACGTAGACCTACATCCATCAAACCTCATTAGGACAGTGACAATAAACCGTTTTTCGGAAGAAAAAAAAGTTAAGATTCTGTTAGTTTACGCTCTCTTGTCAAAGCATATGTTACTACCACTTACGAACTTATCGTGGAAACGGAATCTTAGAGACTTTCACACCATGGATTCTAATGTTTTTCTCTACTCAATATTTATCGCGCCATATCTCCTAAATTACTTGTCGTAAACTAACATAATTTTATATATGGCTTCAGTAGCACATCTGGATAACGCACGCAAATTTCTGGCCACTAAGGACAGTAACAACGAAGTAATAAATTAAAATGTAACACATATAACGCAAAATTTTTAGCAAACCAACGTCTGAAATGCTGCTAGCAACAAACGTTTTCCCTTTACACTCTCTGTTTTCTTTTTTTTTCGGGGGGGGGGGACGGGGGAGGGAGGAACGACAGGGTGAGGAAAAGTTTGGTAAAGCTTTGAATTTATTTTTTCGGTGTGTTGAAAGTCGATTGGTTCAAAATGGTTGAAATGGCTCTGAGCACTATGTCACTTAACATCTGAGGTCATCAGTCCCCTAGAACGTAGAACTACTTAAACCTAACTAACGTAAGGACATCACACACATCCATGCCCGAGGCAGGATTCGAACCTGCGACCGCAGCAGTCCCGCGGTTCATGATACAGCGCCTAGAACTGCATGGCCATCGCGGCCGGCAAAGTCGATTGGTGCTACAGTTTCCGTTAGACGAGAACAGTATTGTGTGGTTTATCGGCGAGGAGCGAACTATAGCTCGCTGCGATGAACATTTTGCAACGAGGAACATTTTGCTACTATCTACGAAAAGAAACTTACAAAACCACGAGGAGTATAATCGTAACAGAAGAAAGGAATAAAAGCGTCTTAATAACAGAAATCAGTAGTTGTTACGAATAACCAAGTATAGGAAAAAATTTCATTTAATCTGAACCCTATTGTCTGGAAATACGAGGGTTGTCCATAAAGTAGGTTCCGATCGGTACTGAAATGGAAACCACACTGAAAAGCTGAAACGTTTTATTTGTAACAGTTATGTACACCTTCCTCCTATATCTCTACGTAGTCGCCGCTCCAACTTCAAGTGTTGCCGTAGTGTTGTGTCAATTTTCCAATATCCTCGTCATAGAAAGCAGCCGCCTGTGCTTTCTGCCAGTTATCTGCACTGGTCTGCAAGTCGTTGCCGGTGGAAAAACTTTATCTTCATGGCGAGCGGTTCTTGTGAGCAGAGGTGCGACTCAAGGGGATCCAATTAGGGACTGTATTGTGGGTGCTCAAACATTTCTCGTCGGTAGCGCTGTAGAAGCGTCTTCATTGCCCCTGCAGTCTGCAGCCCAGGTGTTATGTGGACTTCATGGCACAGGGTGAAATCTCTAACGAGGCCCTCATACTTGGCGGGACACGATATTCCCAACGCATTTTTACGTGCTCACTGTGCACTCAAAACTGAAAAGAGCGACGCGACACGAACGACAGGCACACTGGAGACACTACCTAACACATTTGTGTAAAGATTTACCGGATTTTCTCAGTGGTTTCCATTTCACGACCGATCGGAACTTGCTATCTGCACAACCCTCGTGAAGGTAAGATGTGGAGAAACCCGAGAAACAATTGAAAATATGCAGTTCTTTCGCGTCTCGCAGAGTTTGTTAATGGGAAATATTACGAACTCCCGTATGGAGGAGGAGGAGAGGAGATTAGTGTATAACATCCAGTCGATAACGAGGTAACTAGAGACGAAGCAAAAGGTCAGATCAGGGAATGATGAGGAAGGAAATTGGCCGTGCCCTTTCAAGGGAACCATCGCGGCATTTGCCTGAAGCGATTTCGGGAAATCACGGGAAACCTTAATCAGGATGACCAAACGCGTATTTGAGCCGTCGTCCTTCCGCCTGCGGCCGGCCGCTGTGTTCGAACGGTTCTAGGCGCTTCAGTCTGGAACCGCGCGACCGCTGCCGTCGTAGTTTCGAATCCTGCCTCGGGGAGTGTGTATGTGAGGTCTTTAGGTTAGTTAGGTTTAAGTAGTTCTAAGTTGTAGAGGACTGAGGCCCTCAGATGTTAAGTCCTATAGGGCTCAGAGCCGTTTCAACCTTTTTTTTTCCGCCTGCTGGTACAGTGTGCTAATCAATGCGTCACCTCGCTCGGTGAACTCCAGTATGTTTCGCCATTAAAAGTTAGACTGTAGCTCTGCTTGTAGCTGGCTGTACAAGACAAATCAAAGGTCGAAGGAAGGCAACTGTTTCACCTCTAATAGAACCCCGTCTCATAAATCACTATTGGAGTAAAATCAGCGTTACGGGTGATGAGAATTTATCTCTGCTTTACATATTTTTTACGGTACTAAGCGGAGGCAAGTTGTTACCAAAGGTGCTAAGTAACACAAATGAGGCTAACTTGACAATGGTGAGACCAGTCCACTTGAAGAATGTTGCAGATGTTATGGAGTCGAATATATAACGAAATATTGATGCTAATGGAACGCATAGGAACAAAGGAATGAAAATACTTGCGTCTATGCAACGGTAGCTTCAGTGATGAAGAGACTTCGGTACAGCGGCTGTTGAGGTTTGGAGCACAACGCATTCACTTATAATGGTTTGCAGCAGAGAGCGTTACAATAACTTTATTAGTGTTCACATATTATTTTACAAATTTATACATGCAGCTAGAAGGTTAGTAAACCAAATACAACATAGCTAGGATAAACAAGAGTTAAAAATTAAATAAACTCACTTAATTTAAAGACAGTTTTTAAATAAAATCTTGATTTTTATTTCCTTTTCTTTTTATGAATAGTAATTTAAATTGTTGTTTATCTTACTGGAAATGCATAGCTCACCAAATAAAAAGCACCGAGAGTAAATATTAGGTTACTTCACATAATTACTTGAATAAAAGGGAAGCGATTGATGTCGATTAGAAATAGTTGATTCACAATTTTTCATCACGAAATATGAGATTATTCCTGAAATGAATGATATTATAGTTAGATTAAATTCTGAAGCTATATCATCACAAATTTTAAATTATTCTTCAATAAGAATGAAATTATAGCTACCTTACATTACGTATTTAGTGTGAATTACTTTTTTATGCTCACTAATGTCCTCAAATTAAGAGAACTTTGAGGCTAACGAAGTGACATGAGTCACAGAGTTCGTGTGTGCGTCAAACATTTCCGTTGCAGTATTTTGACACGACGCATGTGTCACGTATACAAAATATACAGAAAAACCGGCAACGGCAATCGGTGACACATATTCTATCCGTTGTCTCTTAGCCAAAAACTAGTAAGCAGTATGAAGACCCTGCATGGCATACCTGATCTGCAACAGCTCCATGTATAGTGGGTGATTTAGGCCATCTATCACCTCGGAGCCCGCTGACAATCAGGAATAGTTCAGATGGGACTTTTTGGGCTGTAATCCATCTATCAGTGAGTAAAATGGCCGCTATTGGAAGAACTCTTGTTGCTGATACTCATCTACCTGGCCAGCTCAGCTGAGAAGGAATGTTCATACGCATATAGTGTCATACATGTGACAATTAGTCACCCCTGCAGACACCATAGTAATCTACATGCAACGCGGAACTTTCTTCCAATGTGATCGAATACTGGCACCACATTTGGGCCCCTTTCCACGATATAGACAGTATAACTGTGAGATCAACATTCTGTAGCACACGTGGTGACCAAATTTAGCGAATGTGAAAAACGGAATATATTCAGCTTGGTAATTTATATCTTTAATTCGTCCTTCTAAGCCGGTGTACCTGCCACTCATATTAGACGCATCGTCATAGCTTTTCCCACGACAATCTCTGATATTAATGCCATTCTCTCTTAAAAAAGTGGGTAAGCTTTGGGACAGTTGTTTAGCAATATGACCCTCCATATCCAAAAACTTCACAAATCTTTCCACTGGGCCAGATCGTAGGACAGAGCGCACTATCAGAGTCAGCTGATCTACGTGAGGAGAAGCATCCAGTGAGAGGGAATAGTATTTGAACCTAAATTCCGCAAATACTATAATCAATTACATCATTATCTCGAAATGCTAGCCCTCGCCCAGCCAAAAACTTATAACTGCAACAATTAGTTCTAAGTGTTTTCGCCAGTACTTTTGTTCGCAGTCAATTTGGCCTGCAAGTTGAGAATCGACACGTGCATCCTTGTTTTTTAGTTCTAACAGGGAAATTATCGCTTTTCTATGGGAACTACTTTGTTCATATCTCTTCAAGAAAATATTTACATTTTTCCAGTAATCTAATTCGTCAGAATCTGCCAGTTTGCAAACAAAACAGAACAGTCGCCCTTTGCATTCTGAATAGCACAACCAATCTCTCATGTAAATTTCATTCGTTAATTTATATTTACACGGAAAAAAAACTTTCTACAGCATCTTAGCTTATTTTCGTTCCCATATATTTTCACTGAAGGTAAAAAACTAGTGTTTATATGTTGAACTTCGCTATTTCCTCTCATAGTCCTATAATCTCTCTCAAAGTTGTTTGGTCACTCACCAATATCTTTAGAATGTGTTCCACTTGTACAAGATCCCACAACATTAGAAGCCTGTAACATTTTTTCTACTTCTCTTTGTATTGAAGACGAGGTCTCTAAGCCGTTAGGACTTCCTATGCTTTTCAATTCGGAGTGGCTTGGAGACGATATGGCTGAGCAGGGAAGACTTGCCACTTATTCAGTTGCTGATCACTTGTGGAAAACGTAACTGAATCGAAAAAAGTTGCATATTCTGATGAATCGTCTGTTGCATAACTAGGAGGGTAATCCCAAAAGTAAGGCCTCTTATTATTTTTATAAGTATATAGACCTGTTTATTTCTACAATGGTTTGCATTAGTTTACAGCTTGAACATTTAACTATTTTTTGACATCATGACCATTATTGTCGATACATTTTTGTAGACGCTGTGGCAGTTTTTGTATGCGCATGTCACACCAGCTCGCAGCCATGCTGTTCGGAGAGTTCTGAAACTCTTCTTTCACCTTGTCCTCGAAGCTGAATGGCTAGGACCACAATTATCGCTGACAGATATTATGAGACACTAAAAAACTCAAGCGGACGATTAAGAACCGGAGAAGAGGAATGTTAAGGAAGGGCGTACACATTCTCCATGACAACGCTCGTCCACATATCGCTTGGCTTACCTTTGCTCTCCTGCAACATTTCCAGTGGAAAATAATGACCCATCCACCCTATAGTCCTGACATGGCACCCAGTGACTGTCACCTGTTCCCTAGGTTGAAAGAAAATTTGACCGGAAAGCGATTCAGCTCCGACGGCGAGGTGAAAGAAGAGGTTCATAACTTTCTTAACAGCGTGGCGGCGACCTGATATGACATGGACATACAAAAACTGTCACAGAGTCTACAAAAATGCATCGACAGAAATGGTGATTATGTCGAAAAATAGCTAAATGTTCAAGCTGTAAACTGATGTAAGCCATTGTAGAAATAAACAGGTCTATGTAGGCCTCCTTATAAAAAAATAGGAGACCTTGCTTTTGGGATTACCCTCGTATCATTGTCACAATCAACTACAGCGTTTGTATTTTGTACGTCAGTTTCTGTATTTCGACAAAATCATTCTGTAGGTAAAAAATCTCAGACAGTTTATGTGTTTTAGATATAGCAGCATGTTTATTTCTCTACTTTTTAATCTCTTACTTTACGCGTTGCACTTCCAGAAACGTAGTGGTACTCAGTATCTCTCTGTCTGCTCCCCATGGTGGTTAGATCGATCTGTGTAGAAGGGAAAATAAATTATAAACTAAAATGGAACACTATTATTTAATTGGATTGCGTAACGTGTAAGTATCGTGAATAATATACGTCTCTTTTCTATTCAAGCTAGTGCCAGTTGACTGCGCAAATGCTAAGCTATAGAGATTTTCACTCATAGAGCTTTTGCTAATAATGCGTGCCGTTTAAGCAGAGGCGAGAGTCTGCTAACTAGCACTATACAAGAGTGGGGCGAAACCAACTGTTGCCTTCCAAGAGTTGAGACCATCACAACTTCCCGCCTATCGAGATCTGTTGAATCTCTGCCGGTAAAAATTGTGCAGGAAGAGGAAGGAAACGAGTCGACAGTGAGAACTCAGTTATTATTTGCCAGTCAATAATCAATACAAACTCAGCCACATCTTTAAATTATTCGTAATTAGTGCTCTCAACAAAACATCATCAATTTCGCTTCATGTTTTATTTTTAATAGGGGAAGCACTCTCGTAAAATGTCGGCTCCCACAAACGACCTAGCTTGAGAATGTGGGCCATATAGTGAGAGTATGTACTTAAGACCTGACTACACTCCTGGAAATTGAAATAAGAACACCGTGAATTCATTGTCCCAGAAAGGGAAAACTTTATTGACACATTCCTGGTGTCAGATACATCACATGATCACACTGACAGAACCACAGGCACATAGACACAGGCAACAGAGCTTGCACAATGTCGGCACTAGTACAGTGTATATCCACCTTTCGCAGCAATACAGGCTGCTATTCTCCCATGGAGACGATCGTAGAGATGCTGGATGTAGTTCTTGTGGAACGGCTTGCCATGCCATTTCCACCTGGCGCCTCAGTTGGACCAGCGTTCGTGCTGGACGTGCAGACCGCGTGAGACGACGCTTCATCCAGTCCCAAACATGCTCAATGGGGGACTGATCCGGAGATCTTGCTGGCCAGGGTAGTTGACTTACACCTTCTAGAGCACGTTGGGTGGCACGGGATACATGCGGATGTGCATTGTCCTGTTGGAAGAACAAGTTCCCTTGCCGGTCTAGGACTGGTAGAACGATGGGTTCGATGACGGTTTGGATGTACCGTGCACTATTCAGTGTCCCCTCGACGATCACCAGAGGTGTACGGCCAGTGTAGGAGATCGCTCCCCACACCATGATGCCGGGTGTTGGCCCTGTGTGCCTCGGTCGTATGCAGTCCTGATTGTGGCGCTCACCTGCACGGCGCCAAACACGCATACGACCATCATTGGCACCAAGGCAGAAGCTACTCTCATCGCTGAAGACGACACGTCTCCATTCGTCCCTCCATTGAGGCCTGTCGCGACACCACTGGAGGCGGGCTCCACGATGTTGGGGCGTGAGCGGAAGACGGCCTAACGGTGTGCGGGACCGTAGCCCAGCTTCATGGAGAAGGTTGCCAATGGTCCTCGCCGATACCCCAGGAGCAACAGTGTCCCTAATTTGCTGGGAAGTGGCGGTGCGGTCCCCTACTGCACTGCGTAGGATCCTACGGTCTTGGAGTGCATCCGTGCGTGGCTGCGGTCCGGTCCCAGGTCGACGGGCACGTGCACCTTCCGCCGACCACTGGCGACAACATCGATGTACTGTGGAGACCTCACGCCCCACGTGTTGAGCATTTCGACGGTACGTTCACCCGGCCTCCCGCATGCCCACTATACGCCCTCGCTCAAAGTCCGTCAACTGCACATACGGTTCACGTCCACGCTGTCGCGGCATGCTACCAGTGTTAAAGACTGCGATGGAGCTCCGTATGCCACGGCAAACTGGCTGACACTGACGGCGGCGGTGCACAAATGCTGCGCAGCTAGCGCCATTCGACGGCCAACACCGCGGTTCCTGGTGTGTCCGCTGTGCCGTGCGTGTGATCATTGCTTGTACAGCCCTCTCGCAGTGCCCGGAGCAAGTATGGTGGGTCTGACACACCGGTGTCAATGTGTTCTTTTTTCCATTTCCAGGAGTGTATATTCGTGAGCACTGGTTGTTCGTCGCTCGCTGTGCCACATTACAGTCATTTAAAGCCTTTTCGCGAAGTTCATACTTAATCTCCACTTGCAGGCTACCCACGAAATTCAGTGCGGCAGTTCCTGGATTTAAGTGGAAAGACAGACAAATTGAAACCGTTGAATGTAAAGTAGCGAGAGCAAGTAAACACGTAACTGACTAAAAGCATTACTTTCCGGATATTACACATTCAAATAGAAGTTTATGGGCTTTTCTTTACGCTCTTATTCATACGTTTCAGTATCGTTGCAGATACTGTGCACCACTTTCCAAATGAAGATGCAAATAATGAACTGACTGGTGGTATGGACAATGGACGCTAAAATGAGGAAGTAAGTGATATTAAAGACTGTTCTGAAGATTTAAAATCCTCGGTAAGAGCTCTAGATGATAGCGTAGGTGTACACAAAACTGTCTGTCACTTTCTGGAAGACTACAATGAAGATAATGTTTCACAACTGGCAAGAAGATTTTTAATTATTATAAGAAAAACGATCCGTAAATGAATAGTAGATAGGGTAGAAAGCAATGTACGCATGTGTAAATGTTTTCAAAGGTCAAAATAATCGATCTACATTAATTTAATATCGTATGCTACAACAACGTGACGGTACGCGACGTTAACATACTGAGCATGAGACGTTATAGCCACAATACAAGTGGGTCCAATTTTTTAAAAAAAAATAATATGTTACTTGGTTGTACGTATTCAACAGGACTTCTACTGTCGTACGGAAGGTAACCCTTCTTATACAACAAGACAACTACGTATATTTAGGAAACAGTCATATTTACTGTGTGTGTGAAGAATTTTTCAACGAGACCCCAGCTACTATGCCAATGTGAGTTTTCGTTAGGCCGACATTTCAGAAATCACTTATGATCGTCCTCCTATCAAAAAGGGACGAAAGACGACACACTCGAGCAGCGTGTGCGTTAGTAATACTGTACATGACATGCCAGTGGCATCTGCAGATCGACACTAGCTGCGACCTCTGTTTCTACTTTTAACAGAAGCGAAGTGCGTACTAGGGGGACGAGATGAGCAAAGTTCGTTTTATAGGAATCATATGCTTGCACACACGTCATTTTATAGAGAAGGAATACTGGCAGATGTCGCGAGAAGACATGTTTTCTAAAATTACACAAGATTACAGTAGATTACTTTTCATTCCGTAATAGTTTTCTGGTCACAAAACCTTGTCACTGAATGACGAAAATGGATCTAAAGATCCTGCTGTTTCCGGAATGACGATAAAACCAGGTGGAATAAGAGTGCCTTTTGGTTTGGAGTTGTCACAAGTCTGGATTGGTCTTCACATTGACCGCATCGATGGCTGTCCATTGCGGGAAGGGACTGTCTCAGATAACACCGGACTTGTTTCTGCTGCAAAAGAAATTAGAAGGACTGAAAACAATATATTAAAAAACACTCTTTGCTAAAAAAATTACTAAATTGTTTCATTAAACGGATATTAGGGAAAGCGATTGGCACGCACACTTTACCGCTCTCCTGTACAAGTATTTTTTTCGCCACTTTCCGCGAAACATTGGTTTGAAACTGTTCACGCGCTTTGTTAGTCTGTAACTTCTACCAGAGACTTCTTTGCTTTGTACATTTTTGTATTGCCTCCAGTTTCTACCCGTGACATCGTCCGCTCATAAATGACGCCGGCTAGGGTGGCGGCTCACAGAGCTTTGCCGTCCTGCCGGCACATTTGATCTTTTGCAGCAAGCGACAGTGTCCTGTGGCGTGTGACAGCACATGCTTTTATGGCAAGACTACGATAACTTTGATTCTACCCGGCGTGTCAAAATGAAATCTTGATCACATTTTAAGTTAGACCTGCAAAAATATAATTGGGAATGTCATCGTATTCCGTACTTTAGTTTTTGCGCGTACAGACATACACACAAAAATTCTAAAATTAATATTTTTCGCTTCGGTAGCTGTTGCATTAAACACCTTCACATTCAGTTTACTTAAATACCTCCTACCTACAGCCATCGTTTATTATATGTGTAAATATATACTGCAGTGGATACCACTGAATGCATCGCTCAAAGAGTACCGGCTTATATGCAGCAAAGCTGTGTACAATATTGAATGATTTTCTTTGCCAATGTCTTGAGTAGCCGGGTGGACGTCACTCCAGATCACCATCCTTTGAAAAATTGTTAGAGGTACCGTTAAGTTACATGAACTAAATGTCACTAAGAAGCTAATGCTGGCCATCTAGGTTAGCTCCGACACACCGATTATCCCGTTATCCATAGTGACGCCATAAAACTCAGTTGTACATAGCGTTAACAATAATGAACGTATTTTTTAGTTCCACTCATACAACGATACTTATAACCAAGGACTTCGCTTATTTGATTTCTTTTTCAGGCTGCCGGTTGTTAAACAATCACTCGTTTATGTTATAGAAGTGGTTTCTCGGAGATATCATTGTAGGTTATGTAACGACCAACTCATGAGGGGATTGCCAGCAGGAAACGTAATAAGTCATCTTCGTAAGAATTTTAACGAGCCTGTTAATATAGGTGGAGACGTACAGAGCTTGACGCTTTTTCCAGGCCAATATGAGGTCGCGAACATAAAGAAATCCTGATTTCGAGCTGGTTGATTGCAAATCGCGGGTAACAATGCAACGCGGTTACGTACCTTCTATAAGCAAACAGCCCCAGCACAATATTCAGAAGTCACCAGTTCAGGGGCAGGGAAGAGTCCAACAGTTCGGGAGTTCCTGCCAGTAGATGAACCTCGGGTGCCCGTCAGCCGTCAGAGACAGTTATGTGTGTAGAGAATTCTATTCAGTTAAGCTTGTACACTAAGAGGACTTAGGAACTTCTGGACTGTGGGTTGTTAGCCTCTTACGGCTTATTTGTACCTATGGTCACTTACAGTGTGACGTGTAACGGACCCTGAGTTTTCGAGCTGAGCAATAAGTAACCTGTTTCTTATCATGATTTGAGCCAGCCAGGCTATTTGTTGTAGAAATGTGAGTATCTCGTCAGCACCATGTCTATTCCAGGATCACTGAATCTTCGACCCATTGTCTTTGCTCTTCGATACGTTCACTGAAATTCGGTAAGAAGCAAGAAAATCAAAACCAAGGTACTACCCTAGAGCTCTTTTCTTCATTTCCACCTCACTAGCCTGGTACCCGAGTCTTTCTTTCTGTCTCCAACCGTGGAGACCCCATAAACCTGAGATATACCCTGCTGCCGACTTATTCCCTTACACCAAGCCGTTCGCATACCAAAGAGTCGGGAGATCTGACAAATATCACGTCGCTTCGTATTTGACTGACGGATTCACCCAAAGCATGCTGCGACCACCCTAGGATCAGGACAGCTAGATTTAAAGCTGCCTTTGGTGCTTATCTAGGCGTTTCAGTCTGGAACCGCACGACCACCACGGTCGCAGGTTCAAATCCTGCCTCGGGCATGGATGTGTGTGATATCCTTAGGTTAGTTATGTTTACGTAGTTGCAAGTCCTAGTTGACTGATGCCCTCAGATGTTAAGTCCCATGGTGTTCAGAGCTATTTGAACCATCTTTTAAGTGCGTAATAACTGGTTTTAAGGAGTTTGATAAAGTGGCTACGTGAAGTACTTGATAATTGCTATGCTTAAGGTTTCTATAAAGGCCTGACAAATTAAGTTTTTTATTGTTTTCTCTTAAGGGACTGTTTATTTGAGTACTGAGTACGTTGGATTTCTAATTGTATTTACAAAGCTTTGTCTAGTGGCTCGTCCACAATTAGTAACTGTCGAATTCCTTAAAAGGCGTAATGTCAATAAACTATCTTGATTATAAATTGTGACTACCAAGCATGATTCCACCGCGCTTTCTCATTTATGGTATCTATGATATGATGGGTAAGTGTGATACAAATAGGGAACCACGTACCAGTCACGTTTGTTGCTTTTAATCTTGTGGGAATCATTATGACACTAGTATCGACTGCAAAAAGCACAAATTCTGCTTAATGAATGTTAAGCGAATTGATATTCACATATTTGAAGAATATTGGTGTAGGTGTAGCGACTTTCACTAGCTATGGTAACGTCCTGGGTCAATAATTTGACCCCCGTCATTGTTTAAATTTCCAATAAAAACTGTAATCAATGACAGTCGATGACGTTTGGCATAAGAAGTCACCTCCGTTCTGCCCGCTGCTCTGACAAGGAAGACGAGCAGCAGAGGTCCAGGGCACTCTCACGCATTTGGGGTGGGAATCTGCCCCAAAAGGTTGAAAAATCAGCAATGATCAGCGCAGTGAGGATTCAGAGAGCACGAAACCCTCTGCCTTGGAGACTTATCCTAAGGACATATGACCTGTAATGAAAAAATGTCTCAATGATCCCTCCACAGGCAAAAATTGCGGACTAGTCCACCATTCGGATTTCTTTTGGAGACTGTAAAAGGGAGGTGGCTACGAGATAAAGTCTGAATAACCAACAAAAGGGTAACGTTTTGCGGATAGAGTAGTGAAATGGTGGTGGTCAGTGAAGTGAAATGAGGAGATGACAAGTACATCTGGTTAGATTGGGTCAAGGGTAATACCAAGAGAAGTAGAAAATAGTGTATCGGAAATAGGATTCGTTACGAGAAGGAAGACATGGCAGAGAGTGTTTTATTGTTAACAGTTCATTGCATAAGAATCGACAACAAACCAACACCGACAACAATAATGACTAAAAGAAAACCGATTTGGTTGTAATGTTAAAATTTCTGTTTATTTAGTCATCAGTGACACACTTCTGGCCTAGTTCAAGGCATCTTCAGGTTGGCTTCTTCAGGTTTGAATGTTGCTAAGCAATTTATGGACATCGGCGATATAACATCTTCAAAAATAAATTGCCTTCGCCGTGTGTCAGAAAAGTAGTTGAGGAAAATATATGCTGCCATTATGTATTAAAAGCAAATCGTCCTATAACCTTACCAGACGCGTAATGTGGTCAGTAAATGCATAGCAGGATAAGACCTGTACGATCTCTCAAATGATAAACCTGCTGGAAGCGACGTTCTACATCCTGCGAAGACATACAGAGTCAACAATAGTTCAATTGTGGGCGCCAGTGTTGTATGCCGAAGATGAGAAGATAGAGAAAATGTATGACGAAACTTAACAGGTAATTCACTACGTAAAGTGAAATCCAAATCTAATAGTCAAGAATCACACATACTTGGAAAAAGCATTGATATACGGGATGATTTTGGTTTGATTACTAATAAGATGAATAGCGGGTTGAAGTGTAAAAGGCTAGGGAGGAAGAAGCAATGCCTAGTGAAGTTGGGTACGGAGGTACCAAGGAACGAAGAGATGCGTTTGACGTTCTCTGAGGCTATAGATACTGCAATAATTGATACCTCTGTGCGCAGTTCAGTTGAAGAACGATGGACAAATTTTAGAAAGACTATCACAAAGGTTGGAAAAAATAACATACACACAAAGAAGGATGTAGTATTTCGCTCCTAATGTTGAATCTGTATATCGAAGAAGCAATGACGGAAATAAAAGAAAGGTTCGAAAAAGGGATTAAAATCGAAGGTGAAAGGATACATTGATAACATTCGCTGGTAGTACTGCTATACAAGTGAAAGTGAAGAAACCTTACAGGGCTTGTTGAATGGAATGAACATTCCCATGAGTACAGAATATGTATAGAGAGTAAATCGAAGGAAGACGAAAGTGACGAGAAGTAGCAGAAATAAGAACAGAGATATACTTAACATCGGAAATGGGAATCATGATTAGACGAAGTTAACGAATTTTGCTACGCAGGTCGCAAAAAACCCACGATGGACGGAGCAAGGGGGCATTACAAAGCAGACTATCACAGCAAAGAGGGCATTCTTGGCTGAGAGAAGTCAGCTGGTATCAAACATTCAGATTAGTCTTAGGAATAAATTGCTGCTAACGTACGTCTGAATTACAAAATTGTGTGGTAGTGAAACGATTTTAAATGTGGGGTTACAAAAGAACGTTGAAAGCTAGGTGGATTGAGAAGGTGCGGAATGAGGAGGTTCATCGCTAAATCGACGTGGAGTGGAGCTAACGGAAAACACTGACAATAAAAGTCAATAGGGTAATGGGAAATCTTTTTAAGATATCACTGAATAATTTACATGGTGCTAGAGGGAGGTATAGAGAGCTACAACTATAGAGGAAGACAGAGAATGGAATACATAGCGTATATAATTGAGGTCGCAATTTGCAAGTGCAGCTCTGAGACGAAAAGTATGGCACAGGGGAGGAAT
Source organism: Schistocerca gregaria (assembly GCF_023897955.1). Lineage (NCBI taxonomy): Eukaryota > Metazoa > Arthropoda > Insecta > Orthoptera > Acrididae > Schistocerca > Schistocerca gregaria. The sequence goes on along the minus strand of NC_064924.1, from coordinate 590,494,778 downwards.
TTGACTCAACCCGCATCAATCTAGTAAAAAGAAAGAAAATAACTACGAATCATCCAAGGGGTTGCAGCGTCCACTATGTAACGTGGGATATTTAGGCTTTACATATATAACGTGTAACCAGATTCAGCAAAAACAGGGTGCCCTATGGCTATTACTTGAATAAAATTAATATTAAAAATAGCTCCATAGCATATTGGACCGCCTGGTAGGCTAAGATAGTAATATACGGGAATTATAAGGTGATGTTTCCTTGCTCAGTGCTACACAGTTATTTTTATTAATTTATTGTGTCAAATGTGAAATGAGTAGTATACACAGTCAACATTAAAGGAATTTTTCTGTAGAACGTTTGTCTCTGGAACCACTGTTATTCTTTGAAAGTTTTCTATGTAAGAGCGTGCACTTAAGCAAAGGAAGATGGATGTTAAACTAAACTGTAAGAATGTATTTTTTACGGTAAATTCTCTGCTATTGACGGTCTGGGTCACGGTATTTAAATTAAAGCTACTCGTACTGTGCTAAAACCAACAGCTCCAAATTCATAATTTTCTTACGCACTGGTACGTTCGACACTTATTTCTTTCCATTCCCGAGAACATGGCGGAGGTCGGTTCAGTTCACTTCACTGTGGTCGCGGTGTTGTCTCTCTAAGTTACTCAGCCCCTTTGACAGGTACTAGTTACGTAATTTTTTACTCTTGTCGGGACACAAGCAAAATTAAAAAGCATCGGAGTGGCTTCATTTGATGAAACGCCTGAGAAGATCCATAGAAGCAACAATGTACTGAAGAAGGGAAATGCAGGCCAAATATCCGAACCAGAAGTTCAATCAGCAGTTACAGGTACTGCAGTGGAGGCCGGTCCATCAGGGGAAATGAATACCAATTTTGAATTTAATCGTCTATCCATAGTGACATAACGGGAAACTTAATGTCAGCTACCATCCTGACAACCTTTTACAACAGTCGACAGAAGTCTCTGGGCTTTGGAAACCTGACGCACAAGTGCCCAAGTGGATTTGAAACGATTTTGATAGCCGCGATGAGCAGCATAAGAACGTCGTTTCGGTGAGAGCTGTAGCTGTATTTTTTTGGGTTTTTCTAATTATGCAGATCTTTAATTCAAACACATTGGTTGCAGACGATGATTTGAAGGTGTGTAATGTACATTTAGGATTCCATGTATGCTAGATTGCATTTCGTTGGCAAGGGCGATGGTGTGAGTAAAGGAAGTGTGAACCGAGGAGCATGGCTCAAACACCGCATGAAGTTTATTACGCAATGTGTGAAGTGCTAATATTGAGCACCCACATAGTTAGAGATATTGAGCTATAACAAGAACTGTTACGATATTATTATATTTAAGTGTTCTACTTATATCATTTGGTTTATTCTCTTGTTGTTTCGTGTATTAGAAAAAAATTGAGTAATAGCAGGAATGCTTTGGAAGTGACTAAATCCATAACAGAACAGGTAGGTCAGATAATAGTGAATAATTCAGATATGCATAAGCGGTTAGATACTTTCGAGCAGAATAATGCAGAACTGCATAAGCAGCTGGATGCAATAAAAGAGGACAGGGTCTCGTCCAGTTTGACTATCCCCACCCTAAATTCAGCTACCGATGAATTAGTGAACGTTTTTGGGCATGTATGGGTGGATATAATACCATTTATAGGTAACCTATTGGCAATTGTAAAGTTGGGATATTGTACTGACGACCAGTTCTTATAGAGGACAGAAGAAGTGAAAATGTTACTTATCATAATCACCTAGGGTTTAATTAAACATTGGGAACACAGGGAAGGGCTGGTAGAAAGTTATAAAAGGTGAAATTGCTACGGCCGGCCGGTGTGGCCGTGCGGTTCTAGGCACTTCAGTCTGGAAACGCGTGACCGCTACAATCGCAGGTTCGAATCCTGCCTGGGGCATGGATGTGTGTGATGTCCTTAGGTTAGTTAGGTTTAAGTAGTTCTACTTTCTAGGGGACTGATGACCTCAGATGTTAAGTACCATAGTGCTCAGAGCCATTTGAACCATTTGAACCAAATTGCTACTGATTCTTTCGTGAACAATTACATGGGGTGTCGCCCAAGCAAAATGTGGTTGAGAGATTTCTAGGTAGAAGGCAGGGAATATAGGTGAATGCGTATTAGTTGGCGGGTAATGACGAAATGAGTAGAACATTCTTCAGGAAGCAGAACCTAGAGCAATAGATGCGTTCTTGAGGGGAGTGCCACCTGATACGTCAAGAAAGGTGTGTGCAGAATTGGCAAAATTCCTGGCCAGTGCTGTTAGCGAAGGAAAGGCACTGCTGGAAATGAATGCTGTCTTCCAATAGTTCTGGTTTCATTGCCATTTAATGCTGTGTTCCAAACGTACGTTCTAAAAAATTTCTTCCTCTGATGAAGGCCTATGTGTGATACCAGCAGACTTCTTGTGGCCAGGTATGCCCTATTTGCTGTGGCAGTCTGCTTTTTATGTCCTACTTGCTCCGTCCATTATGGGTGGGTCATTTGGCAGCCTAGCTAGAAGAATTGCTTAACTTGGTCTGCTTCAACATCCCCCATTTCTGATCTTAACTTTCTCGCAATTCTCATTTCTGCTACTTATCATTATTTTCGTCTTTCTTCAATTTATTCTCAGTTCATATTCTGTCCTCATTAGACTGCCCATTCCATTCAACTTATCCTGCAATCCTTATTCACGTTCACTCTGGATGGAAGTGTTATCAGCGAATCTTATCATTGTTATCCATTCACCGTGAATTTCAATCCCACTCACGAATCTTCTTTTTGTTTCCGCCATTGCTTCTTCGTTGTACAGATTGGGCCATAGAGCCGAAAGACTACATCCCTGGTTGACAATCCTTTTTTATCCGAGCACTTCGTTCTTGGTACCTGTACTTTTTGCATATTGCATCGCCTTCCTAATAGCTTACAACTATTTGTCTCAAGATTTCGAATATCTTACAACAATTTACGTGGTCGATCGCTTTCTCCAGGTCGATAAATCCTTTTTTTCAGCCTTCCTTCCGTTATCAACTGCTTCTGGTTCCTTCACTTTTTCGAAACCCAAACTGATCGTTATCTAACACATCCTCAAATGTTTCAGATGGCTCTAAGCACTATTGGATTTAACAGATGAGGTAATAAGTCCCGAGGCAGGATTCGAACCTGCGACCATAGCAAAGGCGGTTCCAGACTGAAGCGCCTAGAACCGCTCGGCCACAGCGGCCGGCTAAAACATCATCAGTTTTATTTCCCATTCTTATGTACGTTATCCTTTTCAGCAATTTGAATGAGTGGGTTGTTAAGCTGATGTGCGACAATTCTTGCTCTTGTCGGCTGTTGCTATCAACGTTATTATTTCGATGATGTTTTTCAGGATGTCTAATGGTATACCGCTAGTGTCATACAATATACACACTGTAGTTACTATCTGCCTTCCGCATGGAATACGCCTATCTCACCACTGACTACTAGTGTTAGACACATACGGTTGCTGCCAACAAGTATGGACCTGAAGATGATGCTGTAACAACATCGAAACTAGTTGCCAATAAAACCAACACCTTAATACAGCTGGAGGAATTTTTGTAATTTTTTAACCTACAGAAGGGCCTGTTTGTTACTTTATGCAGAGGGACGGGAAGTTAAAAATTTGTGTTCCCTGCCATGTGGTCCCAGCCGTTTCGAAGTACTACAATGAGACTGTTATAGACGACACATAATCCGTACATAATATTAAGGAGATTCTTAGGTGGTTGTCCTTCCATAAGGATTTCCAGAGATTGGTGGGCAAGTGTCAAACTTTCAAATTTGCAACATCGGCAAACCTAATACTAACGTCATAGGGGCCTTATTGAGGTCACCTGTGCCGTACATCCCATGTACCAATTGTTCACTGATTATGCTGGAGCGCTTCTTCGTATCTAGTATGACCAAAAGTACATTTATGCACCTGTGGAAGCCCTTTCGTTTTATTTAATTAATGTCTAGAGATAGGATAACTGCAGCAGAGATCATTCAACATTTGGCAGGAATATTTTTCCTGTTTGGACCACCCAAGGAACCAGTTGTGATAACGTTTCGGCGTTTGTGGCAAGGGAGTCTCGCAAATTTTGTTTCCAGTATGATTTAACTCATACCAGCAGCACACTATATTATCCTCAGTCTTCCTTCACCAGGAGAATTAAACATAACTCAAAGGCCATAGTGATTATCTTAGCTGCCAACGACCAGACCAAATTGGATTGCTCTTTGCCATAGTTTAACTTGGACATGTATCTGCATTCGTTACATGTGTGTTAAGGTATTTTGAACAGGTGTTATAGGATTGCACATAGCCCGCGTTACCTGACAAGTAAGTTCTGTGGTGCTTCCACACCTGTGGGCCCAACCAGGCTTGAATCCTGTCCCCTTGTGTGTCATTGGGGAGTAGACCTACTGTTCTGAAAAAGCACCCAGTCTTTATTTTCTCGTTTCGTATTGTTATTAATCTGTCTATTTATCACACCACTGTGTTACTGCTAAGAAATACGTTCAAATCCCATTGTGTGATCTCCACTCCCCAAGCAACCATTAACATCTGCCCACATACGAACACTGATAAAGTACCAGCATATCGTGTAGATCAGTGGGTGTTACTAACAAGCTGACGCATCCCAAAGGTTAAAAATAAGAGGTTTGTTACCTGCTACCCAGGTCTGTGACAGATTATTGGGATGACCTCGTCAGTGAATGCTAAGCTACAATTGTCAACATCTATGAGCAACTTACACGCTGGACCTGTCAGTTTTTTGAAGAGGCACTAGATTCATAGCCACCTCTAATGGCAGCGCTCTATGGAAGGAGTTATGGGGTCGGACGGAAAAGAGGAAGCCTCCTGCACTCACACGAAACACTTGCAGACACCCTACGCAATGAGACCACGAAAGGAGAAGCGGTAAACTGAGATGTTTTTATTTATGTGTATTTATGATGCCACAACAGAAAGGAATATCAGATAATAGGAGTAAAGTTTTCACAATTTTGTTGAGAATAAACAGGATGAACAATAAAAAAGCGACAAACTGCAGCGACGGACTCGCGGTTCGAAATGGAGGAGAAAGGTCTTATGAACATGGGTCCGGAAATGCATCGTTGCAGTAATAGATGGTGGTGACGAGTGGAAGTTCCTCTGATCACGTGCCGTATCTTCCCTATGTTTCAGGCTGTGTGAATAATGCACCGTGCTGTAAGAATGGTCAGGTACTCATGTCGGAAAGTAGTCGAGATGGTTTTTATGCATGGTCAAGCCAATGGACACGGCCTAGAGACACAACCCCAACATCCAAGTCTTGTTTAGGCACTGTCTGCTGCTTCCCTGAACGTTCGTCTGTCTGAAAGGACTCATATGACATAAATGCCCAAAAAACGCTTCAAATGTTGAGTGGTGTGATAGATGTCTGTGAGGGTACTTATTCTGGTCCAGCTGTGCTGCCTCTCAGCCGTTTCCAACAGCTTGGCCGTACATAAATACCATCTCGGCTTCATCCCGACAGCCTGCAACACTCAAGGAACACAGGGCACGTGGTCAGAGAAACTTCCACTTGTCAGCGCCATCAACCGTGGCAGTGATACAGATCCGGACATATGTTCATAGACCTTTTTTCTCTATTTCCGGTCTGGAATCCGACCCTGCAGTTTGCCGGTTTTGTTAATGTCTACCCAGCAGTTAGGTGTGTTGCTTGCATACAATGGACTGAGATAGAGGAGATATATTAAGGGCATTCCATGTGAAGAGCATCTGAAAAGAATGAATAGTGTCTCGAAATGAAAATATAAGATGAACATCAGCAAGAGAAAAATAACGATAATGGAATGTAGTCTAATTAAACCAGGTTATGCTGAGGGAATTACATTAGGAAATAAGACACTTAAGGTAGTAAATGAGTTTTGATACTTTGGGAGGAAAACAACTGATGATGTTCGAAATAGAGAGGATGTAAAATGTAGAACGGAAATGGCAAGAAAAGCGTTTCTGAAGAAGAGAAATTTATTAACATCGAGTATAGATTTAAGTGTTTTCTAAAAGTATTTGTATGGAGTGAGTACGGATGTGACACATGGACGATAAATAGTTTACACAAGAAGAGAATAGAAGCTTTCGAAATGTGGTGCTACAAAAGAATGCTGAAGATCACGTAACTGATGTGGAGCTACTGCATAGAATTGGGAAGAAGAGCAATTTGTGGCAGAACTTGACTAGAATAAGGTATCTGTTGGCGGGACATGTTTTGAGGCATCAAGGGATCACCAATTTAGTACTGCAGGGCAGCGTCGAGGGTAAAAATCGTAGAGAGAGACCAAGAGACGAATACAGTAAGCAAATTCAGAAGGATGTAGTTTGCAGTAGTTACTTGGAGATGAAGAAGCTTCTACAACATAGAGTTGCATGGCGAGCAGCACCGTACCAGTCTCTGGACTGAAGATCACAACAACAAGATTAATGAACTTTGCTCGAGACATTAATTTAGTGTGATCACTTTCTGTGTTTATGAGCATGGGAGATTGTCGATCATGGCAGTGATTATTAACTATTATATTTTGTTTTCTGCAGTTTTGTTGCAATATTGGTTATGCGTCTTTTTAGTGCAGGGAGCTGGAGACTTTCTTAGTTTCGTTTGGGAGTATAGCTCAAATGATATTTTTTGCACACTAAATAATCATTTGAATGATAAGTGATCCATACCGCTGAAAGAGCATGCGATGTATGGTTATTCTGAGGTGGGAGAAAAGCGCAAAGTGAAGTGCAGATAGCCTTGGAATGGCCTCCCTGTTTCCAGAGATCAAGGAGGCATTGGATATATTTCACGGATCAACCAACAGTGCCCATTGAAAGCTGTTATGGAAAAGGTCGAAATACGGGTGTAGGACGGTTGGAGCTGCGTAAAGCAGAAACTTTGATTTCTTCAGGAACAGTTACTTAACTTTTGACGTGAAACTTACTCAGGTAACATGCAAGTCAACATTAAGTTGAACCATAACCTATATTGGTGTACTTATCCTCACCCACCCTGCTGACACCTCACTACAAACTCTACAAAATGATTGATAAAAATCTATAGGCGATCTAAGTATTGAATATTTTCTTTTAACCTGCAGTAATATAACGAAGGAGAGCCACAGTCTCAGGAACCAAATGATTGAAAAGAATTTTGCGGAAGCTCATAAACAAATCAGAATTATTTCATAAATTAGTGACTTTTTTCAACTTTTAAAGTTCATTAGGATTCTTTGTTGTGTGGCAGTCGTTTGGTTCCTGTATAACTTCATATATACCACAAAAAGCTTGGATGAATGCTAGAAGTCCAATGGATTTGTAATCACAACCCAAGATAAACATCCGTATTTGTAAATATTAATCTTGTGTGTCTAGATATTTTCAAATTTTGTGTTTGGAAGAAATGTTTCTTATGTAACTGTATGAATAGTACTATTTTAGTTAATCTAAATTATGCATATAACATTTTTAGTTAATCTTCGCACATGTAATATTGAAATGTAATGGGAAATGCTGAATAGAAATATACATAAAACGAAATAAAAAAATCTCGAATAGCTTGCAGTAGCGGTGTGCGTATGCGTGAAAAATCTGTGATCTATTTACTATTAGGTCCTGTGACAGGGAAGCATGTAACATTCATAAATACCAGTGAATGACAGCAGTTAGCGATGGTTTAGAAACTTACTCCAGACACGGAAACCTATCAACCAGGTCCACGTTCCTCGCTGTCTGAAAATCCAAGTCCTTCATTAGCAACCACACCATCTCTCGTGTCAATGAAGAGCCTATATAAGATTATATTGTTTTCAAACAACAAAAATAATACTATAGCGTATTTTCAGAAAATACAGATTGTCCTTATGATACTCACCACACTTTGGGAACGACACAACCCAAATATCGTCTTCATAGACTTTGAAATTCTTTATCTTTAGGGCGATTTCCATGTAGGCTGCAGGTAGAACGCATTCAGAGGGTGACACACGGATGACACCTTGACTAAACACGTCGCTCCCATTTTCAGCTACGTAATCGAAATTTTCGTCCTTGAAGGGTTCGTATTTGAAAGTTGTCCTGTTTGAAAAGAAAATAGTTCAGTAAAGTGTGTAAGGGCAATTTCAAATGATAGGAAGTGATCCGCGTTGCTGAGATTCTATTGCGACTTGGGATGAGCACTACAAAACGTGCAACTAAAACTTTTACTAGTTATTGGGCTACGTCACGTGAGTGGTTTTTTCGACAATCCATGATCTTCAATGATTATTTGTGAGATAATATGATTTGTCCTATACGACATGTAATCGCTCTTACACATGACATGTAGATCACGGTATTGCAAATACTTCAGACGAGAGAGCTTTACGTTCTGGCAACCAAAAGTAAAAATTCAATTGGACGTTTCACTGCTCTGTGGTGAAACGTAATTTGTGATACAGGTCTAGTTACTGAGCACGTTATGAGAAATTGTGTGAAAAGTATACAGTAGCTTGCAAATGAAGCCAAAAGTATTCGAAGTCGTAATACACCATTTGGTTTAGTTACGTAATGACAAGTCGTATAGACGACTGTGAAAGTAGCCATTGGAAAGAAGAGAGGAGGATGGAAAGCTGTTTAATGTCCCGTCGTCTTGAAGCCATTAAAAGTAAAGCGTTTGCTCCGATTACACAAGGATGAGGAATGAAGTCGGTTGTGATCTTTTTAAGGAAGGTTCTTGATACTGAATTGAAATGATTTAGAGAATGTAGTAAATTTAACTGTACGATTTTATAGATGGTTTCCACATGGTGAGACAGATACGGATGTATGGTTTGTAGTATGTGGACACTAGAAGAGTAATTAATTGACATGTTCCTTCTAACTTAAACACAAACATTACATCAGTTTTTGGTGCAGGAAGGTTTAATACGTACCAATCAATGGCAAAAACTTTCGAATATTTACAGAGACAGAGACTGTCAACTTAAGCAGATATAATGGTTTGCCCGTGAAGATGGGAAAAGACATACTGTTGTTAGATTATATTATTACCGAACTGCCATTAGACAGATAAAATCGAAGAGAACTTGAAGGATATAAATCCGGAAGGAAAGTGATTGTAAGAAATGCAGGTACCATACATCTCTCAGTGGAAGATTTCTAAGATAATGAGGTTCTTCTGTGATAGTAAGAAGCGGACAGAATCGCTATTCAAACGGTTCTTAAATTTTGCTCGTTGTTATAGAACTTTCGGGTTAATGGAAGACACCGGGAGTATTGAAGGACGAACTGTACGTTTGGTCATGACTTAGTTTTGTTAGCACAAGAGTGTCCAGAGAATATCAAATGTCTCGAGTGTCAGGCGTAAGAGGAGAATGGTTGTGCACGAAGGGAATGCGTATTGTAAGTAAATTCTGCGGGGAGGTTTTTCAAACAGGTGTTTCGTAACTTACTGCCTCATCTCAAGTGTCTTCCGATATGAAAATGAAGATAATTTTATGGTTAATGAGTCTTCTCTCTTTTCACGTGCGATTCTACAGGTAACAAGTATCAGGATGTGTCGATGGACTTCCTTAGGGAACGGGAATGATGTAACTGGGAGGATATATCCAATGATGTACTTTGTTAAGTTGGATGGTTTACTGTAAATTATGCTTTGAGCAGGGGAAGGTACATGGGTTCATAACATCCTCAACTATGCACTGTGCAACAGATTGCAGAGACTATTGTCTTAAAAAGAGAAAGAAAACGTTGCAACATTTAAAAATGTAATATGAGCTACAATCCAAAAACTGTATATCAAGATCAATAATACATGAAAGACTCGTAGAAGTTAATTTCAGGGAATAAATCCCCTGTAACTTGTATTACTTTGAAATAAACCTGCTATTATATCTTATATTCTAAGACTGTATGCGCAAGATATCTTTCTTCTCTAAATAGTTCCTTAATTTTACAAGAAGAAAAAATGAAGTACAGAAATACGTGTCTTGTAATATAGAAATTATTTCAAGATCTGCTAAAAGATCGAAAAATGTTCTAGGCAGTTTACTTCTTTCATTTACAAACGTGATGAATGACCTGCTGATGGAGCCAGCCACAAGGTAGCTTACAGTGGTAAGGAAAGTCCATCAGAGACTCACGGGACAGTCAAAGGCCAAAGCATGACAAGTTATCCGGATAATAACCAGCAACTGCTGTTACCAGTTGCGTCCAGTACGGCAGCGGCCCATTTTTCTCTTTCAAAAGAACTTCCATATTCATGGCCAGTATTCCTGTATATATAAGGTGAAGCAATATGGAAAGAACCACCCTCTGGGTAAGGGCTGTCCAGGATACGTACAGTATTGTCTGGTAGCTTTCCATCTCCACCTAATTATATATGGCTTTCACCACATGAAGGCTTTCGTTTGGATAGTACAGAAACTTTTTTTTTGTTACGTGAAATCGCTATTTCGTAAACCCTAAGATACTAACTGAATCAGGATATTTCAAATGCAATTATTGGCACATTTTCCTCTGGAGCAATGAATGAATGAGCATGTAATATCGCTGAACTACACCAAGAATTCGTGAAAGATGATCTATGTTTTCGCGTCGTTTGCTCTCGCTGTCTAATAACAACATATATTTCCACAATCATATAAATGATCAAAGTGTCGCAACCCGAATTGGTTCCTTATCTGCACTACAGGTAAGGACTAAGGACGAATCATTCGCAAGCCCGTCGTCAAATATTCACTTCGCAGCTACAGAGACACAACAGCAAAAAAAGCTCGAGACAGCGACGTGGTAGTATTTTACTAAGGAAACTGCGGATTGTGGAGACCAAGAAATAAATTTTTATAAGTATCCTTCAGCCAACAACGCACATTTTTCTATATTTAGGTAATCTTTCTTTATTTAGGTTTTTCATGTTAACATTGAAACTGAGTTTTTGCTGCTCAAATCTGCCTTCCATTAGAAACGAAATGAAGATATCTTCTGACACTGAAAACAAACTACATCTACTATGATAGGCTTAGCAATAATCTTCCATCAGATTAAGTTGCGTTCATAAAAGGGAATAATCCACATTGCCCTTAAGAAAGTTTGGCCAGTTGAAACTTCTAAATATATGTGGCCTTTTCACGTCAAAAGAGACACTTTTTTGGTAAATATCTCTTTTCATTAGTACATGAACTGTAACTATGGAAAAACTGAGTACCTATAAATTCCAGAAAAAAGTCATATATTTGCATTATAAAGAGAACAATCCTCGAGAGATTCATTAAATTTAGCGAGTCATTAGGCTCTTCCTAAGTGATTCTCGCCAACAACAATTGCTCAAAGTCAATGGCACAAAAAAAAAAGTTATTAGTATGTAATGTATGTAGCGAATCTTCTAGGGTAGACAACGGTCATATTTTTATGAGAACTGTATACGGACGTGTAATATCTCCTAGTTACAAACACGGAACATTGCTTTATGAAATACTTTTTCCACTCTACCTGAATTAGAGCAGCGGTATCCACACGTAAAACTTCGTCGCAGTACGTACCACATTTTGAAGATGAATTTCCCCTTTCTAAATAACAGTCACAAATATCAGTGGGATGAGAGAAAGCATCAGAGCAGAGAGCTACGGCAACCAGTCTGAATGTCACTGAACTGCCCTGCTTCTGTTGTAGCTGTATCTGGAATCTAGCTTCTGATAAGAACTTCTAGATAAGAGCAGTTATCTGAAACACACGAGGCTTCTGTTCGCGACACACCGTCACAGACCCAATTTCTGATACCTACTGTTGAGATCACTTTCTACAGTGAACACTTTTTAATATCACATCTTGTTTGTTGTAACTAAAGTTGCAGCATGCAGTTTAAACAGCTTTTCTCAGGTCTACTTTAGTAAGTAGTATGTTGTTTCTCTCTAGTATCCTTACTTTTGTTTCATTTCTCGTTCCATATATCGTAAATCAATCTCCAGTAGGCTGAAAGTGGAATTAAGGCGTTCCCGTTAGGGTATATAAGAGAAGGTGTTTCCAGTCAGTGCTACCCAAGAGTATGCTGTTAACGTTATTAGGAATCGAGTCAGTACAACTGTTCGTAATTTATATATATATATATATATATATATATATATATATATATATATATATATATATATATAAAGCAGCTGATATATCATTGCAGGGTCCTTACATAGGGAATCTAACGTCCTCACACGAGTTACGAGAGATGATGTAAATGTTTGATGTATTTCATTAATATAATATTAAAATAGTATTCAGGAATTTGATATGGTGCTAAAATGCGTTACTGCAAGACTATATTGACCGATTAAAAGTCTGACAAGTTATTATAGACTATGTAAGACAATGTAACAATAATATTTTGCAATATATCGTGACAATTGTATCACAACTTCTTTTTCATCGATGTATGTGCAAAGTTACGATGCTGGTTTGAATGCTGCACATGTTCCACATAGTCTCAATCAGCCCCACTTCCCACTTAAGTACAACTAACAGAAACTTGGTACATCCATGTAAAGTTGTCAGAAAAGCGATTTTTTAGAATGTCGTTCACGTTGAGCATGATATGTTTTCAGAAGGAAATATTCGCTCTGCAGAGGAGAGTGCGCTGGTATGAAACTTCCTGGCAGATTAAAACTGTGTAGTGGACCGGGACTCGAACTCGGAACGTTTGCCTTTCGGGGGCAAGTGCACACAGTGCAGCCAGGACGTTTAATACCAGTTAACACTCCGCTGCAGAGTGAAAATTTCATTCTGGAAACATCCCCCAGGCTGCGGGTACCAGGAAGTTTCATACCAGCGCACACTCCGCTGCAGAGTGACATTTTCATTCTGGAAACATCCCCCATGCTGTGGCTAAGCCATATCTCCGCAATATACTTTCTTTCACGAATGCTAGTTCTGTAATGTATGCAGAAGAGCTTCCGTGATGTTTGTAAGGTAGGAGACGAGATACTTGCGGTATTAAAGCTGTGAGGTCGGGTCGTGAGTGTGATATTTTTTGTTTGAATGTCGGTCATGTCATCAAAACGTTGATTCTGCATGTGAGTCTCTCTTCGTTGTTCTGCAGTAGAATGTCGCATAATCGATTATAATATTTTCTAGAAGTCCACGCGTTTTGAATTTTAAACAATTCGTGCCAGGCGTTCTCATATCGTTGTCTTTGCACGCACTTTTTGTAATTAAAAATGCTGGAGAATTTATGGAGTACCTGATTTATAGGCGTTTCTCCTTTGCAGTCCGCGAGTCAACAACGTCTACACACTACGGCCGCATGTCCAATATCTTAGGCTAACAGTTGACAGGTCGGATGTACATATTTTGTTTACCGTAGTTCGTCCAAGTTAACCACCGAAGGTACTGCGGCAACGTCACTTATGCGTCAGGAATAACATCAGTATCGGATCTTTCTAGACATACGCCGTATATAACGGATAGTAAAATGAAAATCGAACAAATGCCACGACGTGACCATGGATCGGTTCCCTTCAAAAACAATCAACAAAAGCGTTAAAACATTTATACCATTCAGAGATGACACGATCAATTCTTGTTTCGTAAAATCCAGTCAACCACTGACAAATCCACAGCTGCACCCATTCCCACATTCTCGTTCGACTAAACCCGACGTGCAAGTGTGTCCTCCTACAGTAACGCCAGTGATGTGAAGATCATACTGTGAAGAATTCGGGCTAAGCGGAGGATACTACAATATTTACCATCCTAATCGCTGGAGCGTAACCTTCGTCCCATTGGTAGTGCTGTTGAGGGAGTTGTCGTGTAACGCAATGATTCTATCCGACAGCATTCCTGGGCTTTTCGACCTTCCGCCGTGTCGCAGTTTCTGCAAAGTGTCTTCACAGCGCTGCGGACTGATTGCTCGAGGAACTCGTCGAGCACTGGGTCCTGCAGTTGAAAAAGGTCACTTGTGTGATGAGCTTTGTATTTCTTCGGCGAGGCAGTTGTTGGATGTTTCCACTGTTGGCTTGTCCCTTTATCTTCGGGCTGTCGCACGCAATCACCTTATTGCACAACGTCGGACACCACACTGCCAATAGGAAGAAGGATACACTTCAGCGTTTTGATTGGAAAACAATGCAACATTCTTCGTGTACCCCGGATCTTTCACGTTGGATTTTCACATCGTTATTGACCTACAGAAAGCCATTTAAGGTCGCTGATCTCAGTTGGACGGGGAAGAGCAAGAGTGAGTGCGGATGTGGATCCGTCAGTGACGGGTGCGTTCTACGGAACAACTGATCGTCTCGCCCTACCGTGAGATCAATGTCTTAACGTGTATTTGATTACTTTCGAATGGAAATATTCCGTCGTCTCATTTTGGCGGATGGTCCGTTTTCATTGGACTTCCCTCATAGTTAGTCATTGTGCACTGCATATTCTAGTGTAGATTCAGAAACTAGTAGTTATGCTTCATATTGTAAACAATGCATCCGCCGGATAATCTCAACAACCACATTCATTGTGTGCAAAGGTATCTAAGGAAAATAATAGAAAGATAACAATGGATACCACAATGCTTAACATTTTAGAGTAATGTGAAAATAGCTTGCATGATGTTTAGTTACAGCAGTCACGGATTCCAGTAAGACGTGTGGTGTGGTTTTAATTATTCTCTTCTCAACTAATACATCTAGGAACCATAATCATTCTGCATCAGATTGTGTTATAGGAATAACAGGGAACTTTCCTCCACCCCCCCCCCCCCCTCCTACCGTTGTCTCACTGGTTTGATGTGGCCCGCCACGAATTGATCTCCTGTGTTAATATTTTAATCTATCGCTTTAAACCAGCGTCCTCAATTATTTGTTCGCTGTATTACAGTCTTTGCCCTCCCATAAAGTTTCTACTTTCGCCAGGTCTCTCTTATACCATGGAAGTTATTCCTCAATGTCTTGACACATATTATCATTGTGTCCCTTCTTCTTGTTAGTGTTTTCCCATATGTTGCTTTCTTCGTCCATTTTGAGAAGGCTTGCTCATTCTTTTATTTTATGAGAATGCCAAATTTTCAATATCCATTTACAACATCGCATCTCTAGCGCGTCTATTCATTTCGTTTCTTGTCTTCCACAGTCCATCATTCACTACCTTACAATGCTGTGCTCCACACGTTTATTCTCAGGAAGTTGTTCCTCAGAATAAAACCAATGTATGGTACTAATACACTTTCTTTCGTTGTAAGAGCTATCTTTGCCCGTACTAATCTGCTACTTCATACTTCGCGCGCGGTGTGCTATTTTGTATGCAAGGCAGCATAATTCCTTTCCCACCCTGTGTTTTGTGGTTGACAAAAATTGTGATGTTAAGTGTCCCACCGACGTCTTTCCTGTTAGTTCTCTTCTGTTTACGCTCAATCTGTATTCCGTAATTATTAGACAGTTTGTCCCATCCAGTACTACCTATAATTCTTCTCAAATTTCACTGAGGATAGCAATGTCATTAGGACATTTCATCATTGATACTCTAACATCCTGAAGTTTAATTACACTCTTGGACCTTTCTTGTAATTCAGTCATTGCTTATTCGATAAAATACAAAATAAGCAGTATGGGTAATGTACTACATCCTTGTCTCATTTTCTTTAAAATCCAAGCACTTGGTTTCCTTATTAATTGTCTCTTCTTAGTTCTTGTAAATATTGTATAAATCCGCCTTTCCCTATAGCTTGTTCCATTACTGGAACACTATACACCATTATAAACTGTCGATCATATTTTCTGAGTCGAAAAACTAGTCTTCTCGTGCCTTTAACTATCCTAAAGCCAATGCGACCGTCATCTAACACATCCCCAATTTTCTTCTACGCTCTGTTGTCAGCAGCTTGGAAGCGTAGGTTTTTAAGATGATGATTCTACGCCCGTTCCCTTCCTTATCTGCTCTTGAAATCTTCGAATCTTTATGGATGATGTTTTCTCGAACGTCGGACGGTATACCACCAGTCTCACAGATTCTACAAACAAACTTGAAAAGTCGTTTGATTATCACTCCCCAATGATTAGAATTTCCGTATGATGTAGGTATATGTTCTATTGCTTCTGCTTTATTTCATCTCAAGTTGTAAGATCGTCATTTGTTTAATGCTGTGGTAAATAATGAATCTTTACTGTACTGGGGCATAGATTAATGAGACCTGAGCGTCAGTAGTTAATAAGGTTCCTGACTCTGTGTCGAGTTTCACTTGTGGTCGACTTGCTAGCCAGTCAGTTCTCCAGCACTGGGGAGTTCCTATCTGGGACACAGAAGCGAGCAGCTGAGTATTCCAGAGAAAGAGAACTGCAGTTCGTCAGATTGGTAGAATCGATCAGAAATACTTTATTATGGAGATGGAAACTCATTTACAATTCTTCCTTTTGCTTTATATTGACGGAAAAAGTTTGGTGAAATTTTAAAGCTATATTTGTAATTTTTATAATGAGTGAATCTTGTAATTGTTGGAGTCTGCCTATGTTGTGCCATCTTCTTCTCAATAATCAGAGTTTGATTTCTCAAGAACGTTTTTCTTTAGAGTGAAAACCACCCCCGCGATTCGTATTAAACTTGTGAAAATGTTAGCGTATGTGCATTGCAGCTTACGCCACATGAAGTGACAGATTGTTTCTCACAAACTATTTTAGAGTAGTTTATTCTCCTTCAGCTGCTGCATCTACTGATTTCTATTAGCTTTCGAGGAAGTCAGTACTCCAGACACGAAAATGACATGCTGAGCAAGAGGTAAGTCGCTTTTGTTTCAGAGCGGATCTCACCTTGCAAAAAATGGTTCAAATCGCTCTGTGCACCATGGGACTTAGCAGCTGAGGTCATCAGTCATATAGAACTTAGAACTACTTAAAAATAACCAACCTAAGGACGACACACATCCATGCCCCAGGCAGGATTCGAACCTGCGACCGTAGCGGTCGCGCGGTTCCAGACTGAAGCGCCTAGAACCGCTCGGCCACTCCGGCCGGCCTCACCTTGCATTCTTGTGCAAATAGTGTGTAGTCGGGACTGTCAGGTGTCGATCTAGTAAGCAGATTACTTTTCAGTGAACAATATTGGTTTTCTTAAACAGGTATCTTCTTCCGTGTGGAGCAGTAATTTATTTTTGTTCAAATGGTTCAAATGACTCTGAGCACTATTGGACTTAACATGTGAGGTCATCAGTCCCCTAGAACATTGAATTACTTAAAACGAACTAACCTAAGGACATCACACGCATCCATGCCTGCTCAAGATTCGAACCTGCAACCGTAGCGGTCGCGCGGTTCCAGACTGAAGCGCCTAGAACCGCTCTGCCGCACCGGCCGCCTATTTTTATGTATTTTCAAACACTACACTGCATAATACGCCATGGTCATAATGCACTTCAGCATTAAGTTTTAGTTATATTGTTTTCATATTAGCTCACTGTCGGTTCCTTTTGGCATTTAATTACTTTCATTTAGCGGTTCGTTACGTTTGAAGTTTGTATCCCCACACTGCTTTCATGCGCAACATAGGGCTAACCAACAGCCAGTTATGGCACAGAAATTCAATGGTGTTATGTACACCTGAGGTATGGGGAGGTATTGAAATCAAGAAATTCGGTTTTCCACATACAGGCAATTATTAGAGAAAACTTTGAAAGTCTTCTAAAGAATAAATGCTAATTATAATTCTGGGTTATCCTTGTCTTCCATTTCGTCTCTTTTCCTTCTCTTACTTTTTCTTCAGTTTTAACCCCTCACCAAAGAGGTCTTAAATATACTCTTCCTTCATACCCGCTCTATTCCCTACATATAACACAAGAGTTCGCACTGAACACTCAGTGTGGTGGCACTTGCTTTTAACTTCACCGAAGTCTTTCTTGACTTTTCTGTAAGTTGAATCAGTCCTTGCGACGATCATTTCGTTTCCTATATCTCCGGGGTTTCCTGGAATCGTATCGCTTTGACGTCCCTTGACTTCCTATATATTTCATTGGTAAATGACTTATAGTGCTGTATTCTTGCTGTACAGTTTAGCTACTCCAATCGTATTTGCATCGCGGTCTGCCACATAGAGCACAGATTTCTAGGGAATAGATGTGCAGGACTAAATCTCCGTGTAGTATACTGACAGGAGATCAGTATTGCATCTAAATGAGATTTTAAATAATGCTACGCAACGAACTGGTAGTGAATTTTTGCGACGCGTTCGTTGATTTTTCCTGGGTTGGGTCCCTCATCTGAAATAGCTGCGAACATCAGCGTTGTCCATCCGACCCTGTAAAGTCTTGAAGAATCGGACCTTAACACATTATTTATCAAAAGTCTCTGATGCTCTCTATTATGTTATACCAGAACTAACTTTTATTTCCTGAAAATTTAGGCTATGTGTAACGAAAGCTTCCCTTCTGAAGCACTAAATTCGGAGTGGATGTAGTTCTCGCGAACTACTTTTTACTTAGGGAAGAATGTACCTTTCGAGAATCGTGTTAGGATGCTCATATAATTTCACGTGAACAGAATTAGAAATCGAAGGGAGGGATACGGCTTACGTTTGAAAATTGTAACACTGTTTCAGAGTACAGTGTTTATGAAAAAAAGAGTACTGGCAATAGGCTGAAAGAGAAAACTTAAAACTGTGTTTCCTTCTGTACAAAACCTCTTAAGTTGCTTTTAAAGTGTATCACTTGTTAATTGTTAACAAAATCTTTGCGTCATACTTCGTTGCCAGTGTTTCTCCTTCCTCCAATACTACTGTATCCATTGTCAAACAGTGCACTAAGTTAACTATCAGTTGCGGGTGTTAAACGACCCATTTTTTCTGTGTAGTGACCTCAGTAATTAAACTTGGGTGGCACCAGTGCCGAGGTGCTAGACAAACTTCGGCCATTTCGGCTCTCAGGCACCGGCGTGGCAACAGCCACTGAGCATCGCGTTATGTGCCCTGAAATGCTTTCTCGCTCCAACGCTCTAACCCTCCAGACGGGCATCTGATTGCTGGAGTAGAGGGCTCAGAGATCTGCTCAGAATGTGTACGCCGCGACTGGAATCTGCCGGAGCCAATATTCGGCTACCTTTATCGGAAAACTTGCTTTATGCAAAAGGCCCAGATCTCCCCCACTCAGCTCGAGCGTTACAGATATGTCTCCTTTAAGGGAACTCTTATTTGAAACGAGATAAGGCTCGTCGTGAATTTGTATCGTCGCATTTCAGAAATGAAATGTTGACCCATATGCAGTATTCCAAGAGAGTTTTCTGCGAAGTTGGACATTGACTTTTCCAGCTAACTTAAGCTCTCGTAAAATTATTTCGTGAGTAATTTGGGAAGATTTTAACTGGAAAAAGACGCCAGGAACTTAGATGGATATCAGATTGGAGTTTTCCTCATTGGCAATAAAACCGAATGCACTTCGTTCTTAAAGTGTACGATCTACTTTTACTATCATAACAGACAAACTCGGAATCATATTTGCTTACAAACTCGTACTTGAAAGTAGACGGAACTCGTGCATGAAATAAAAGGCAACGAGATATGTGAAAGAGTCTGTTTGACATTTCACATGTAACTGAATCCAGCCTCATCGTTTACAGTTATTTACAGAAAATTTGATAAAAAAATTATCAACTAGAGGTGGCAAGATCTATTTGATCAAATTTTGAAACGAATGCATTGGCAGCCAATTCACTGCTTACGATACTATTAGGAAACCTTCGGATTGTTTTTAATATTGCCTCAGGTTGTGCTTACGTCTATACATGTTTCGACGATAATTTATGTTTGCCTATTGAAGAGTCCCCAGTTCATCAATAAATGAGATGATCTCACGATGGGCGTCTTCTCATAGTCACTTTCCCCTTTCGTATTGTTGGCACTCCTCTATTGTCATCATAGACATTTTATTAAGCTTTCTTTTGTGCTGAGCATGTAGATTCCGTAATAGTCTTTGACTTATATCCTGTTCATTTCCTATATTGTTTTTGGGAATTTCCAAAAATATATCAGAAAATATTACCATTGTGTCGAACGACACATTAAGTTCTTTTGATATGTTAATTACACCTCTACGATGCAATAAGAGAGTTAAGGACACGCAACAACGTAACTGCAGTACACCAGAATGGCATATATTTGGTACAATGAAACGTACATGACGTACACAACTAAAAGATAAAATTTACGTAGTCAGTATGATCAGGGAGTTCTTGACTAAAAGTACAAAAACATTAAAGAATATTATGTACAAAAGAAATCGTTAGTTTAAAAATTTACGAAAACAGTTCATACTCAAAAGATTTAGATGTTGAAATCAGAAAATATTTCTTTCCTGCAGATAAAAAAGAAAGTTGGGTTCGACCCACTATTCATCCCACAGTATATCGACGTGTTCACTTCCAAAGATTACTGCATACCTGCCTCTCTGACAGAAGAAGGGACGAATATGATTTTCAGTGACGTCCCAGATCTATCACATTGAATGTGCTTCTTGTGCTCAACGAAAATTTATCCAACTAAGTATCAGTGCATGAATAATTCTGTAAAACGCCTGAGACAAAAGTTAAATTCAGGTTTTAAACCCTCGGACATTACTCCCCACATACACATTTAAAGAATTTACTAATGAGTACATTAAAGTGTGTACACTTTTTTGCAGTTACTTTACAAGTTCGTTTCATTTAATATTGACACCAAACACACACACACACACACACACACACACACACACACACCGCGCTGAGCCTTCGCTTTCTTTTATGTTGAGATATTTCAATGAAAAATCTCTCAATAAACGACGATACAAAATACTGCGAATAGTACAAGACTTTGCATATGTCAATTATGGCGGCAAGAACAAGAATCACGTTCCAATGATAATGAGAAATTTCCTTCTCATGTAAGAGCCGTGAACGGCAAGCAAATTGCTGATTCCTATCAATTAAAGTTATTAATAGTTAAGTTTACTGATGTCAGTAAAAAATATAGGACAGCAGCAGCCAGTGAGTATGCTGGGTGACATTAAAGTTCTATGATGTGTGGTCGGACGAGAACAAATATTAGTATAAATTGAATATAAAATTGCGTAAGACGAAGAACATGTTTGGCAGGTTATTTTCAGGGGTTTTCTGTCTTTAGTTAATGAAGAGATAATAATATAACTCGAGTAGTGTTCGACCGTTTCATCATCGAATTGCAATTTCATGACGTCGCCCACTACAAATCGTAAGAAGTCAACATAAATTATGTTTACGGCAAAAGAAATAAGGACGGTAGTTG
The DNA here is from genome assembly GCF_023897955.1 of Schistocerca gregaria. Lineage (NCBI taxonomy): Eukaryota > Metazoa > Arthropoda > Insecta > Orthoptera > Acrididae > Schistocerca > Schistocerca gregaria. Next base: position 590,473,501 of record NC_064924.1, on the reverse strand, counting down.
ATTTTAAAATAATTACCCACGACTGAGTGTACCACATAGGTCAACTATTGCCAGCAAACAGGATTACTTTACACTTACATCTGATCTCTTCGATCTCAAACAAGGAAAGGGCACAGAATAATTTACAAAATAACTGGAGTTGCCCATCTATTTGTTATAAACAATATAGCGTTGAAATACTACAAAATTGGAGCGACTTGTTTTCTCTGACCAATATTTATTTTGATTACGAAGATAAAATTTAACTCAGTATATACTATACTGGTTTTTCCAGAAACTGAAAAACCATAGAAAGAATGAACACGTAGGACGGGCAGTATCGATAAGGACTTGTAGCTACAGTAGCTATAAAAAATTAATTTTGACCAGGCCTGTTAGGTCATGTATATTAACGTTGGCCCTAGCTCGAAAACCTCTTAATGTAGGATGACGATTTAGAAGTGAATAGACCTATATGGCTCATGTAAGTATCGCATTTAAGATTCTCCTCCCATTTGAGAGCAGCTCATGCAGGTCGGGACGAACACCTGTGTAGAAGTCGCAGGAAACAGCCGACTGCTGCACGCCAAGTCGGTCTGACACGTTATCTTGCTACATCTTCAGACATCTCGTCACAGAGAAGCATTAAGCAGTCCGAAGGGTAGAATAAATTATATTTAGAAATTTGACAATTGCTATTATGCACTGGAATAAAGTCTGGCTAATACACATATTTTATGAGGAAATTTAATTTACCTACACACACATTAGCATGACCCGCAGTCGTCGAATACTTACATTTTCTTTCGTTTGTTACTTGGTAACCCTGTTTTCTATCTCTAAGTTATTACAGCATTTCAGAGACAACCGTCTCTCATTTAGGTTGTAGGATAATTTACACGTTGCTAACATTGTTTGTCTACTCGAGTGTTGTACTACTTTCCCTATTGTAAGATGTTATCGTCAATTTTCGTTTAGCAGAAGAAATAATTGAGAGGACTGATTATCAGAATCATTGGTAAATGCAGTTGTAAAATGCAGAGTACTGAATTCGACTAACGCGGAATGATGTTCTCTGATATCAAACGTTGCAAATTAGAAAGTGCAGCACCATTAAAACCACCTTAATGGAGCTTTGGTATTTTCAATAAAATGTAATGCACTCTTCGTAGGTGCCTTGGCCCCACACAGTGTAGTTTTCTGAGGGCCTATCCTTATTAGAGTATTATGTTTCACGTACCTTTCTTCGTCTGCAGACGCGTAGTGTCGCTGTGCAACATGAAGCTGAAATGCTATGTGCACCAAAATCTTGACGGTTACGTGAAAGGCTTTGACTGTTGTGCGAGTAATGTTAATTTCTTTTCAACTGCGAGTTCAAGCAGTTTATCATGTTTATGTTTAACGCATTAGACATGAAATGTAGCAGAGCTAAATGTCGCGCACATTACATGCCGATCAGCTACATTGTTCTGTTAATCAGAAAAAACTCTGGGCTTTCTGTGAGGTTCGTATTGAAACCTTGTTACAGCACTGATTAAAATTCTTTGAGACCTATTTTCTATTTACATCTGAATTAAGATTATTTTTTATGTTGTGAATCGCGTGAGACCTGATCCGTGCTGACTGGTCCAGGCTAACACAAAAACAGTTTCTGCAATGAAATATTAATTCACATTCAAGTGAAACACTTAAGCAGATAATTGTCAGCGAGTGAGTTCCTATTTTCAAGCCCGTAATAGCGTCTCTGAAACAAAATCAGCTCAGTATATTAAAACTGCAAATTATTCAGTAATAATTATGGGAAAGGAAAACACAAGTCTACACATTTATAGAATTAATTATTATTATCATAAGAATGTTTTTGTTGTAGTATTAGTAACAAACACATACCATTCTCATCACTAATCGTGAATGACGTCCTTCTACAATGAAGAACAAAACGAGGAGTAGTTAGCTTTTCTCCTTCTTCCTCCTTATAGAACTGTCTATTCGTTTTTATCTTTGTCCACAGATTATCCTCGAAATACATAGGTTTCGTATTAATAGTAATTTTCATTGTTCTTTTATACGTTATTTTACAATATTTCACTGCAACAATCACAACATATCGTATTTATGGCTTTTATCAATATTTTTGTTATTACGGTTGTTTTTATATCGTCTTACTAATTTCGTAAATTTTCACTATAACGTCATGATTATGGCACAGCGTCCACCACACGCTCCATATGAATGTCTCTGTAGTGCAGAAACTCGTGCTTCGCGTACTTTGAAATTCTTATCAATTAAGCAACAAGAGGGATCAGAGACGACAATTGGGGCTGTAGCAATTATTACAGCTGACCACCGACACGGTAGTCGTATAGTCTTTTGCTGGAGCAGTACTTTTCTTGCTGATTCTTAAAAGTGCTTGGTTTTAACGCCATCTGCAGTGCTCACACAAGGCAGAAAGTCTCCGTGGATTAACTATACGATTATACCCTACTTCTAGTTCGGCAAATGTAAGTACACATTCACATTTCGTCTTAAAATGTTTGTCCGTTTGTATCGACTCACAGCGTCAGTCATGCGGGTGTCCTACTCTCTCCACTTTACTAACATGATCTCTATCCAGTAGCAAGTAGTTCACATATTTCAGAATTCATGCTTACTTTCACGCAGGAAAGTGTGTAGGCTATCTTTATAGTACCCCGGCTTGTATTTCTTTTGTGAAAGTGAAAGTGAGAAAACATTTATAATAATTGCAAGCATACGTTACAAAAACTTCTTGTTCTGAAATATCCGACAGAATTTCTATGTATTAAACTCAGAGGCCAGACACAAATTATTTTCCTTTAGGAATAGGGTTATATCTTTTAATGGTCAGAACAGCACTGTTTTACACCTGCACGAGACGGATCTGACACAATTCAGTGCGAATCTGAAAGAAAAGTGGATAAATAAATGTCCGCCACGCACGTGGATGAGGACATGCATGCATAGGCAAGTGAGAAACTCATGGCGTTAATTATTATCAAACATTCAATAAATAGTTCGTGGCCCACATTCCAACAAGCACCATGACGTTTCTTTACTTACATGTAAAATATTGTACGATCACTTAGTTACCACAAACAAAAATTAATTATTCATCTCAGTCTGATTAGAAACATAGAAATCACTTACTAGGTAATTAGATGTCCAAAATTAGCTCTTTCATTCGTGTGCCAAAAAACTAAACTGATTTACCTTGCAGTGTTTGGGCATCACTCGTCACTTGAAGAAAGAGGAAACTGTTTTCAACAGTTCCATCTTTTGATTAGAGAATACCGATTATTGAGTTTTTTTTTCCACAAGATGTCCTGTCATGCTTCGGAAGCATCATACTACATTCGAGGTGACAATCAATTTTGATCTCACTCTCACTATAAATGTATATGTTTTGTAATACACAAAACTATTATTTCTTTTTTTATACAACTGTTCCATATGGCAAGATGACTAACGAGAAACTGTGTGTTATCATTTACTACATCGACAAATATTTATGGACGTTATTCTGCAAAGCAAACTAATTCTCTCTCTCTTCTGACAATGTTTCGTATGAAATATGCAAAGACTGTCCATACGTGTACAAAAATTGAGGTGTTTAGTTCACTGCGTATTTGTCTTACTGACTCCATAACCTTAACTTTGTAAACTACAACAGACGGATATATACAGCATACTTAAATGGATATGTAGTGCTTCAGTTTCATATTTGAGTATACAGATATTTAGTTTCCAAGTAATGTCTGTGCATTCTCATTTGAAGTATGAATTTATCACACCAAATTCAAAGAAATAATTGAATACACAAATTATGACAGACGAACGATAAGAATAAACATAAAAATGAAAAATTTTTCTTTGTTCTTATCTCTGAGATCCCTCTGACGATAGACGCTTTTAATTGTTTTGGAATCTGGATATACTACAAGACTGCGTCTATCGCATAGGATTCTAATTGGTTTTTATGGGCCAGTGTACAGTGACTGCCCCTTTTTGTTATCCGTTTTTAAATGTGAGGATTTAGGATGCATCCTGAGCATTCTTTTCTCACCCACTTGAAAGCTTTGAGCGTGGAAAGTTTTTGCCATAAGCTGACTTCTGCGAGCAATCAGTGCCTGCCAGTGAAATGAGTGTTTGTGGAATTCTTTGTTTCACCGCCCCCCTGTTTGGTCCGCGGAAAGGAATATGTTGTTTGGCACTATGTTTCGTGCCACTACCTAAAACAGCAGAAGAGTGTCTTAAATTCATCCGGTCAATAGGCCATATTGTACACGATTTTTCATAACAGTGGAATTTACAGATTAAATTCCTTGGAACTGAATCGGGTTATGAACCATTCAATGCAATGTCTGGAAAATTGTGACACGCCAATGCAAGCGACAGAACTGTTGTGTCCTTACGTTTACTAGTAATATACCGCTGCTTCCTTCAATAGCAAAATGTTTTGTATGAGCCCCAATGTAAAATATAATTGCGCTGTGACTTTATCGAAGCATTAATCTATACTTTTTCATCAAAGTTGATAAACTAACATGCAACATAAGAACAATACAACTAACGTTTAGATTTGAGTCAAATTTCACGTTTAGAGCAGCACACTGGGTGCTAGATAAAACGTGCCTTTCTTGTACATTAAAATAATGAAATGAAAAGGTTCTCAATAATTGATAGTACAAGATACAGCGAATGATACAGATGTTGAAGCAAATTAATTATTGCCGCAAGAAACCATAGTGATGTAAAAATTTCTTTTTCACAGAAACACCATGAAATTAATTAGTATTATTGATTATTCTGGAAAGTTAAAGTTATTAACTTTTAATATATGTGAGCATCAGTAAAAATATAAATATAAAAGTAACAAAAGAAATAAAATGATACTAAAAGGAGTACAACTGGCCGGTGAGTATATTAAGTGACATCATAGTTCCTTGATGTGTGAGCAATCGGCTGTGAAAAAATGTTGAGTAAAAAATTACGGAAGATATAGAAACCTTCAGGGGAAACTAATCTTATTGGGTCTCTGTCATCGATTAATGAAGAGTTAGCGATATAACACCTATATTTTCCGTCGTTTCATCATGAAACAATCAACAATCTACTTCCAGCTTCACGCTGCCAGTCGTCATGAACCAGTAAAATTCAATGAAAATTACGTTTATGACAAAAGAAATGGGACATCTAACTGATTTTAAACAATGACAAACTGCTAAATCTAACCGGTAGGCCACTTATTGTCAGCAAACTGGAATACATTTCCCTTGCACCCTAAATCTTCGAAATCATGCTGGAAAAAGGAAAGGAACCATTTACAAGACAAATTAACTTGCCTGTTCGTCTTTTATGAAAATTATAGAGTAATAATTCCACGAATTCCATGAACTTGGTTTCTTTGACAAATATTTACATTGACTACCAATAGCAAAATTGTCTCTTGGGCTTTATTTATAATTTTCTATACGAGGTTTACATAGTACTTAAAAGTGAACTGAGGCGGAAAACACACACACACACACACACACACACACACACACACACACACACACACACACACCCTTTATCGCTGTATCTCCGGGGTTATGACCCCCCCCCCCCCCCCCCCAGGAACCATGCACCTTGCCGTTCGTGGGGAGGCTTGCGCGCCTTAACGATAAGATGGCCGTACAGTAGGTGCAACCACAACGTAGAGGTATCTGTTGAGAGGCCAGACCAACGTGTGGTTCCTGAAGAGGGGCAGCAGCCTTTTCAGTAGTTGCAGGGGCAACAGTCAGGATGATTGACTGATACTTGTAACACTAACTGAAACTTGTAACACTAACCAAAATAGCCTTGCTGTGCTGGTACTGCGAACAGCAGAAAGCAAGGGGAAACTACGGCAGTAATTTTTCCCGAGGGAATGCAGCTTTGCTGTATGGTTAAATGATGATGGCTTCCTCTTGGATATAATGTTACAGAGGGAAAATAGTCCCCCATTCGGGTCTCCGGGCAGGGACTACTCATGAGGACGTCGTTATCAGGAGAAAGAAAACTGGCGTTCTACGGATCGGAGCGTGGAATGTCAGATCTATTAACCGGGCAGGTAGGTTAGAAAATTTAAAAAGCGAAATAGATAGGTTAAAGTTAGATATAGGGGTAATTAGTGAAATTCGGTGGCAGGAGGAACAAGACTTTTGGTCAGGCGAATATAGGGTTATAAATACAGAATCAAATAGAGGTAGTGCAGGAGTAGGTTTAATAATGAACAAAAAATTATAGTGCGGGTAAGGCACTAAAAGCAGCATAGTGAACGCATTATTGTCGCAAAGGTAGACACGAAGCCCATCCTTAATTCAGTAGTACTAATTTATATGCCAACTGGGTCTGCAGATTATGAAGACATTGATGAAATATATGATGAGATAAAAGAAATTATTCAGGTAGTAAAGAGAGACGAAAATTTAATAGTCATGGATGATTGAAGTCGGCAGTAGGAAAAAGGAGGGAAGGAAACATAGTGGGTGAATATGGATTAATGGGGAGAAATGAAAGAGAATTCCATCTGCTAGAATTTTGCACAGAGCATAACTTAATCATAGCCAACACTTGGTTCAAGAATCATAAGGGAAGGTTGCATACATGCAAGAACCCTGGAGATACTAGTAGGTATCAGATAAATTATATAATTGTAAGACAGCGATTTTGAACCAGGTTTTAAATTGTAAGACATTTCCGGGAGTGAATGTGGACTCTGACCACAATCTATTGGATATGAACTCTAGTTTCAGACTGAAGAGGCTGCAAAAAGGTGTTAATTTTAGAAGATGGGACCTGGATTGAACTGGCTAAACCAGAGGTTGTACAGAGTTTCAGGGAGAGCATAAGGGAACAGTTGACAGGGATGGGGGAAAGGAATAGAGTAAAAGAAGAATGGGTAGCTCTGAGGGATGAGGTAGTGAAGGCAGCAGAAGATCAAGTAGGTAAAAAGACGAGGGCTAGTAGAAATCTTTGGTTAACAGAAGAAACATTGAATTTAATTGATGAATGGAGAAAATATAAATACGCAGTAAATGAAGCATGCAAGAAGGAATACAAACGTCTCAAAACTGAGATCGACAGGAAGTGAAAAATGGCTAAGCACGGATGGCTAGAGCACAAATGTAAGGATGTAGAGGCTTACCTCTCTAGGGGTAAGATAAATTGTGCATACAGGAAAATTAAAGAGACCTTTGGATATAAGAGAGCCACTTCTATAAATATCGAGACCTTAGATGGAAACCCAGTTCCAAGCAAAGAAGGGAAAGTAGAAAGGTGGTATATAGTGGGTCTATACAATGGCGATGTACTTGAGGTCAATATTATGTAAATGGAAGAGGATGTAGATGAGGATGAGATAGAAGATACGATACTGGGTGAGGAGTTTGACCGAGCACTGAAAGACCTGAGTCGGAACAAGGCCCCAGGAGTAGACAACATTCCATTGGAACTACTGACTGCCTTGGAAGCCGGCCGCGGTGGTCTAGCGGTTCTAGGCGCTTAGTCTGGAACCGCGCGACTGCTACGGTTGCAGGTTCGAATCCTGCCTCGGGCATGGATGTGTGTGATGTCCTTAGGTTGGTTAGGTTTAAGTAGTTCTATGTTCTAGGGGACTGATGATTACAGATGTTAAGACCCATAGTGCTCAGAGCCATTTGAACCATTTTTGAGCCTTGGGAGAGTCAGTCCTGACAAAACACTACCATCTGGTGAGCAAAATGAATGAGAGAGGCGAAATACCCTCAGACTTAAGAAAGAATAAAGTAATTCCAATCCCAAAGAAAGCAGGTGTTGACAGATATGAAAATTACCGAACTATGAGTTTAATAAGTCACAGCTGCAAAATACTAACCCGAATTCTTTATAGACGAATGGAAAAACTGGTAGATGTCGACCTCGGGGAGGATCAGTTTGGATTCCGTAGAAATGTTGGAACACGTGAGGCAATACTGACACTACGACTTATCTTAGAAAATAGATTTAGGAAAGGCAAACCTACGTTTCTAGCATTTGTAGACTTAGAGAATGCTTTTGACAATGTTGAGTGGAATACTCTCTTTCAAATTCTAAAGGTGGCAGTGCTAAAAAACAAGGAGCGAAAGGCTATTTACAATACAGATACCAGATGGCACTTATAACAGTCGTGGGGCATGAAAGGGAAGCAGTGGTTAAGAGGGAGTGAGTCAGGGTTGTAGCCTCCCCACGATGTTAATCAATCTGTATCGGTATGTAGCTTGCAGTAAGTACTGGGAGAAGAAGAAGCTTGATCAGGATAGACTAGCATAGAGAGCTGCATCAAACCAGTCTCAGGACTGAAGACCACAACATGAACAATGAACCCGGTTCGTAAGGCTGACTATGGAACCGATAATTCTCCCATGTAAATGTCTGAGAAGAACCGAGACTCTTTAATGGCTTGGGTTTCAAGTAGCCCACGTTGCCCCTAGCAGTTCTAGAAACAAAATTCCGTCGAGATTCTCTCTGCCACACTACCAGCTTCCCGCTATGTGAACGAAACTAATCAAGTAGACAGGCACACTGCAGATGTCGAGTAAGTCATTACGTGGTTGACTTCAAATCTAACTTCGTACACGAACACACGATGAGCCTATATGTAAAAGATTTCAATTACAATTCTTTGTGACAGTTAGACCTGCTACACGAGTGCATTTGTGTTTCTCGTGATTAGTGTTGTTACTAGGACAGGCAGGGAAATTACGGGTCGAGAACTTATTTGTCTCTGTTTGTTTCATATCACTGAGCCACTGTAATGACTGGATTCTTGAAAAGTGCTACCATATTAGTAAGCACAATGAACAAGGATACTCAATTACTTCTCTCACAGACGGCAAATTAGGAACGAATGTGGATCCGTTGATGTTGAGATAAAGTGTAACACACAGTACAGTCCTCTCTCAGCACTAAAGACCATAATATTTATGTGCGTTACCGACGTCACTGAGCTATAGTAGTAGTAGCAGCTACCGCTTGTGGCTACGGGTATTCAGTGTGTCAGAACTGGCAGGCTACTGCGGTTCTGTGGCTCACCCTTCTAGGTTTGATGTGTTGGAATCACCTAGAACTGAAACAGGGGTTGCCGTGTTGGAATCAGTGGGAATTGAAACAGGGACTTAATATCTGCAAAGAATAAATTTTTCCACTTATGATACCAGCTCATCCACGTGTTTGCGCCTTGTATCACAATATATAGTGAAATACGCTCCTTTATTCATATCCACAGCTGTAGGAAGACCGTCCACAGAGAACATATCTTTCTGAGCGTGGAATGTTTAGGGTGTCACCGTACTGGTCCTACTGAAACCTTGTTGATACCCTGAGGTAGCGTACACAACAGTTAGCCAATTAGTCAGAAAAGAACCGACGTAACATAAGTGTGGCCAACTCCAGGGATGCACTGCCTTAGGCTCAGGAAAACTGGGGTTCGGTGATGCACCGCACTTGAATATGTTTTGCTGAATCCTAAATGATGAAACAATGCTGCTGTGTTTATGTCATCAGCAGTAGTGCTCGCACCTGTCTCATTCTATACCTGACATTCATAATGCAAACATCTTTCGATTCAGACTGGCTGATCAATTTTACTCGTTATCGTGCCATTTTATATACACAAAAGTGGAGAACCAGTAGCAACATAGTAGGATTTTTAATACTTGGTTTACAGGAAACTGAAATTGTATTTTAGTCCATTGAGCCCAACATACATTATAACTTCTTTATCTCGTCGAGAAATAATACTGTAAATACAAAGTCATCCTCCATTCGTTCTGCGTCATCTATGTAAGTGTAGGACCTGATCGTGCAACATTGCTTTATTGAATAAACCTTTGCTTTACACCCTTCCTCTGACTGTATAACCTTACTTTTCTTTCCCACGGCGTCATGTTCTGTTTGTGTAGCCACACGGCTGCCTCCAATGACTCACGAAACACCGAGTACGAGATATAGCTTTAAATTACGGGGTTAGAACATATCTGATTTCACTTCCTTTCCTGGGGTTTAACTGCCACAGTGTTTTGGGAAGTTTTATAAAACTGAAATATTTTCGTCGTTGTGAAAGTCTGTCTTAAAAATCTCTCCTAAAAACATTAGTCCCCCCATGATCGAGAGCTCTTTTTGTTCGCTTTGCTCGTTCAAAATCTTTTATGACCCATATACTTTCCTCCTAAGAGGGAGTATTTATGGGAAGAAGATTATTTCTGTGTATTGGCGTAAGAAAGTTTAGAGTCCCGATTTTCACACATCAATTTTCAACCCCAAATGAATCACTAAGAGACTATTTAGGCTTCACAATTGCTCTATAGATCTATGGCGTGCCGCCGTTACCAGACTTTTGCTTTTAAAAAGTAATTAGCTAATTTGGCCCTCACTTCCGTATAACCCAATAAACAGGGCTTTTTATTCAGAAATACCTGCTGCTCCAACCCATGCATATGAGAACCAACAATTTACAAGTAAGAAAACATTCAATAAATTCTTCTGGGTGTGTAGGCATTGCCAGTGACTAAAATTATCCACTGTTGCGTCCACTTCTGCAAATGGCCTTCCTCAGTGTGTTCTGTGTTGATTGAGACAACAGTTCTTATATACTGCCTTCAGAGTCTGCTGTCAGATGTTCGACTGTTCTAATAATCTATTTTTCTCCTTTTGTATACCACTATACTTACAGAACACCATTTCAGTAACATTTTATAAGTTACCTGTATAGTTGTGAGCTGGAACAGTGAGCGGCCGGACCTCTCGATAACGAACTAAAAACAAATATCATTCATAAACTTCCGAGTACAGATTCAAATCTACAATTGACGTAGCTAACCTATTTTTGAATATGAAACAATTTTCGCAATTTAATTTTCCTGAGTGTGATTTTGATCAATCAAAAATGCATGTCTGTAGATCAGAGTGCATAAAAGAACAGATTAGAAGATCACGCAGAATGACTAAGAGTTAGGAAATTTAGATCTGCTCAGTTACAAAAATGCAGCTGTTGAACTTGATGAAATTTCACTAACTGAAAACTATTCCTAATATTTTGTCAAAATGTTCATTTATTCCCTAAAACTGAACCGACAAGGCGCTACAACACCACGAACGCTAACTGCTACCGTCTACCTGCATGGTGTGAGATCTGAAGGAGATCTGGAGTAGATCGAAACCGGTAACATCATAAAAAGAGAATATTCTCGTGGTTGCGCTTTCTCGCGTTCATTTTTAAGTAATAAAGTAACCGCTTTTCTCTAACAAAATGTTCTCAAAAAATACAGTTATGTTCAGAGAAAAAAGAACACCTTGAAAGACTAGAGATAGGATGTTCATATTCACAGGGTATGTATATTAGTATGTTCTGTAGGAATGAATAGCATTTCAGTCACCTCGGTTCACTATGTGTCTTCTTGCGTACTAGGCACAGAGTTCACCATCGGCTTGATAACATGTCCTATGTGTGATGGAGTCAAAGGGTATAATGCGAGAATGGCGTAATATTTTAAGGAAAGTCATTAAGAAGTAGAGAAGCTTATGTGTTCTGACAGAAATTAATAATGCAGATAATCAGATTAAAACTGTATGGAATGTTGTCAACGGTAGATGGGGCAGCCTGACAGTGTACAACGTAGCCTAGCAATAAAGCTAAATGATGATGTTGTGAGTGATAATTCACAAGCTGCAAGTCTTTTTAACAATCACTTTCTAAATGTAGCAGCAGAAATAGGGTTAAAGGGTTCAGTTGAAGAAACAAAAAAATGTGTTAAATACATCATTCTCTAGCACTTTAGATCATTAGGAATAGCTCCAACATAGCCCACTGAAATTAAGGGAATTATAAATATACTGAAAACAGGAGCTCATATGGTGTTGTGGAGTCTCTAACCGAATTTAGAAGGGTTGTTCCAAATTAAGAAGTGGAGTCTGTAGTAATGTATGTAATGCTTCCCTGGCACGGGAAATGTTTCCAGACAGATTGAAATACACAATTGTCAAACCTCTTCGTAAGAAAGGGGATGTATTCAAGGGTAGTCTTACATTTAAGTGAAAATAATTTACTCAGCATGTCACAGTTAGGCTTCAGGATGGGTTACACGACTTAGAATGCTGTCTACACATTTGACCATGAAATAATACAAGCCCTAAATAACAAATTATGACCAGTTGGTATTTTTGTGATCTGTACAAGGCATTTGACTGAGTGTATCATGTCACACTCTTAGAAAAACTCAGGTTTTATGGAATTGAAGGTAATTCACACAGCTGGTTTGAATCATACTTAACGAACTGAAAGCAAAACGTTGTGCTAAGTAGCATATATAGAGTTGGGAGGGTTGTAAATTCTAGTGAAAGGCGAGTAATCACAAAGGGAGACCCACAGGGTTCAATTTTGGATCCTCTGCTGTTCCTTATTCATGTGAATGACCTCTCACTTAACGTTCAGCAGACAGAACTAGTGCTTTCTGCAGGTGACACGAGTGTTATAATAAATTCCATTCCATAAAAAGCAGCTGAAGATATTGCTAACGATGTCTTTCAAAGAATTATTAAGTGGTTCTCAGAAAATGGACTCTCCCTTAAAATTTAAAAAAAACTCACTATATCTAGTTCTGTACAACTAATAGAATCATTCCGACAATTCACGTAGCATATGAACAGGGCTCAATTAACAGGGTAGATTTCTCGAAATATTTGGGTGTTCACATTGATGACAACTTGAACTGGAAGAAACATATTACTGAGCTTCTCAAACAATCAAGTTCAGCTTCTTTCGCTCTTTGTACTTATTTTCATTCGATAATGTCTTATGGAATAGTTTCCTGGGGTAGTTCACCACTTAGATAAAAAGTACTGATTGCGCAAAAGAGAGCAGTGAGAATAATTAGTGGTGTTCACCCAAGGACGTCATGTAGGCACCTATTGAAGGAGTTAGGTCAGATTGTATAAATTCGTTAATGAAATTTGTTATAAATAATGCATCTCAATTCGGGAAGAACAGTGATTTTCATACGTACATAACTAGAGGGAAAAATGACCTTTCCTATGCATTATTGAACCTGTCAGTTGCTCAAAAAGGAGTACATTATTCAGCAACAAAAATCTTTGATCATTTGTCCAACAACATAACGTGCCTGCCAGGTATCGGATCTAGTTTTAAATCTAGCTTAATATTATTTCTTTTGTACAACTACTTCTATTCCATGGACGTGTTTCTGTTTCAGAACTGGCAAAAAAAAGAAAATTGTACCATTACATGTAGTTGCATATGTAGAACTAAAATTTTCAGTAATATTTATATTAGCGCTATTCATGTGTGTATAGGTATCTTGCAATCTGACTTGTTCCACATCATATTGATAAAGTAATCTTAAAAATTATCTACGGAATATGACATAAATAAACAAAACGAAACTAGTGTGGTCCAGCAATCCATGCTGCATTCACCTTGCATTCACCTTGGTTCTAAATTCGATCTGCAGTGGTTGGTACTGCCTAACAACACTCAGTCTGTCACTAAACCATATCCCACGTATTTTCGATTGGCGACAAGTCTGGAGGTGTGCGATGCCATCGGGAGAGGCTGACATCATTTGATACCAAAAAGACACATGTTTGTGTAGCAACATGTGGTAGTGTATTGACTTGCTGGAAAATGGCGTCTGGGTTGTTCTGTAGAAAGGATATGGCTACGGATGGCAGGATGTCATTCACATAGGTCACACTGGTCACAGTGCCTGGCCGCGCACCATATTTGATCTGTGGTTGTACCCAGAAGCACCCCACACCATTAGGACCTTGAGCTGGCTCTGTATGTCTTGTGCGAATGCTGTCACAGTGATGCCGCTCCCTCCCCCCCCCCCCTCTCTCTCTCTGTGGAGAACCACAATGCTGCCATCATTTTCAAACAAACAAACCTGGACTCGCACGATAACACTATCTGATGCCATTCCTGTCCACAGTAACGTCGTTCCACATACCATGGCAGTCTAGTATATTTCTGCACATTCGTTAAAGGTAAAGGGAGACGTGAGCGATGCGCACTTATCTCGTACCGTAATAACTGGAGACAGGCTGTCACGCCTGATATTGAGATGGGGCCCCTCGATGCCCGCACGAACGTGGTGACCAGAGTAATAGTTCTACTGTCACCTCCGTCAACATGTTAGTTATCTAATAAGTGGATCACAGGATGCTGGGCTTTGATGTTATCCGTGCGTCTGCGTAAGACTACTCATTAACACGGTCCATCAGGTGATGGATAGTGGACGAAACGCGAATGAGGGTAGCAATTTGAAGAGCAGAGAGAAAAAAGTGCCAAGGCTTGTGCCGTGAGGAAAAAACCTCTGCGACAGTGGGATGGGTAGTAAGAGCAGTAGTGGCTTACTAGCTGCGATAGTTCATTTATGGTTGGATTTGTTAGTATGGGTATCATGCATCATTACCGTGGCAAGGTATGGCGATGTATCCCAGTTGCTGAAGCTGCTGCATTCCTGGAACAATCCAGATCGTTATACAGTAGTGGGAGATCGGCCACAGATCATCTCACTGTGTGGGGGATGTGTGGAGCTTGTCTGCATGCAGTGTACGGTACGGCTTCCCTGCGTGGTGCCAGTTATTCGGCAAGTGTTTTCCAACTGGATATCCAGCAATGGTTTCACAGGGGCTCACCTGTACCGTTATGTATGCACGTACTTGGCCATAGATGTTAGGTCCTTACAAGTATGTCTTTTGGTCTTTTATGTTTCCATCTATGGTTGTGGTCGTAGTTCCAGAGATTTAGAAAAAAATTGGTTCTGCTAGTGTCTGGAGTTTCTGTATAGTCTTATGGTGAGTTTGTGGATTCCCTCCGTGAGAGTCTCAAGTCGGTATTTCCGGTGAAGGTCTGCGATGCGTGTGTATCGTGGAGCATTGCTTATGATTTTGAGTACTTCGTTTTGTATGAGCTGCAGACGGCGCAGGCATGTGGGCGCAACGTATCCCCAGACAGGAGCTGCGTACGTCATCAGGGGTCAAATACGTATCATGTACATGGACGTCGACACCGTTCTGTTCAGAGTGCTACGCCTGTTGAGCATTGGGTACAGCTTTCTCATAGTGTACCACGTGTTCCACTGTTCCACTGTTGCGCTAGAGCTGAGGAGGACACAGATCTGTCCAGCAATACCATTTCTATGACTTGTTGACCTTCTTGGGGTTGGTCTGGGTGGTGCGACCTGTTTTTGAACAACTAGAGTCAATACTGAACATAATGACACAATATTTTGAGCGTACGTAATCTAAAACTTAAACTTTTCTGTCTGAAAGATTTGTGTACATTGTGCTCATTCCCTATTAGGTAGAGTTACAGTTAAATAAGCCGTTTCCCTCATGGTTTTTATGCAGACGCGCAGCACCATACTAACGAACTTTCACCACCGCATTCAGCAATAAAGAGCGGAAAACTAATGTAAGCAACAACAGATGTTTATCGTAACGTGAAAAGCTAACAGCAATCTGTCAGTTCGAAACCGGTAAAGTCGCTATTTGTGTAAATTAACATTATTGATAATGCTTGGTGGTGGTTTTTTCTTTGCGAGAGTCACCCTGTGTCTTGCCCACAGTCACGGTCTCAAAACACAATTTAGATTGATTAAACAATACTGTATAGAAATTCAAGAAAACAAAATTCTGGAATGTAATTATTTTATGAAAGCTGGTATTACAGAGTACGACAACTCGGAGAGAGACAATGCTGACTTAGCAAACGTTCTCACAGCTGAATAAGAGACGAGGAGGAGATTATGTCCGTCGTCATCGAGGTCATTGGAGACGCAGTACAAGCTCGGATTAGGCAAGGATGGAGAACGAAAGCAGCCCTGGCCTTCCGAAGGAACGATCGCAGCTTTTGCCTCAAGTGATTTAGTGGAATCACGGAAATCCTAAATCATGATGGCCGGACGCGAGGTTAAACTGTCGTGCTCCCAAATGCGAGTGCAGTGTAATAACCATTGCACCACCCCACTCGACTTGAATGAGAGATAACTCTTGAGGCAGACAGATGGGGTGAACAAACACGTATGGGAGAGGGTCAGTTAAGGCATAGCTCCACTCACTACCGGTAACACCGCCAAATCGTTCGTTATATAAGGCTTGATACAGTTACAAACTGATGTCGATTTACTTTACGTGAAATTTCATATCTTCATCTTTGACAGTCATAAGAATCCTGGATGTAACAAAAGTCTAGAATGATATTATTATTCTGGGAGGCTATAAATATTCCTCGTGAATCTCTCCTCTTGACGCTCGTTCATAAAGGAGAATACTTCTTTTATTATTGATTCTGCCCTGCGTCCCGTGTGGAAGAGACATCTCGTGATGTCATCCGCTTCCAGCAGCTTCACACCATTAATCAAAGCCGTCCTGCGGCACGTCACGTCCCACGTATAACGCATTCCAAGCACCGGAGACGTATGCGAACAGCTCGTATAGGCCCACGCACCAACACTCGTACCGTGACGTGTGAAGGGGAAGAATCCGTCCTACCGCGCTGTCGCAACACGTCGGGAGAGGGTGCGAGCGCAGCAGAAACAAGCTTGCAGCTTCCCACCGCAGCCTCCGGTTTTGTGCGTGAAAAATACCCGCCGAGATGATGAATGGCGCCTGGGGACAGGAGAGGATCCGCAAAGCGGGCCCGCTGCCGGGCCACACCCATCGCTCTTATGGCGGTGCGCAGGCGGCAGCGGAACCAATCAGCGCCACGCACCAGGCTGTACCCCGCCAGGATGCTACTGGAGCAGCTGGCAGTGCGTGGTTTACACTCGCAATTGTCCGCTTTGAGAACGCATCGCTACCTGGACTAGAATCGTTTGCCGACCTAGATGTCATCACCTGCCGACCGGAGAGGCCAAGCGGTTCTAGGCGCTACAGGCTGGATCCGCGCGACCGCTACGGTCGCTGGTTCGAATCCTGCCTAGGGCATGGATGTTTGTGATGTTCTAGGGGACTGATGACCACAGCTGTTAAGTCCCATAGTGCTCAGAGCCAAGTGAACCATTTGCCATCACCTACAAGACCTGGCACTGTGGAATCGACCCGAAGACAAAAATTAGACCTAGTTTTGTTTATAGTAATATGCCTTTTACTCTGTATACCCGTTCGTGTAGAAAAGTTTCTAATGATGAGAAAAAACATGTTTGGATTAAAGGACTTGGTGTACTTGCTGAGTATGTAACTGTTACTGGTGATGTTACTTTGTATTTCAGTTATTAATAAAGTGTTATCCTTGACTCCTGTAACCGAGGGCGTTAGCCGAGAACCGCTAGATGTACATCTGGTATTGGGGGCTCAAGGATGCAAAAAATTGAAAAAAAATTAACAAAGCGAAGTGCCGTACTGCCCGCAGGGCGCCTAGCCAGCCGGTTACGCAACCCGCTTGGCTCGGTGCTAGAGCGTGCGTACGCTATATTGCTCCCGCCGCTGGTGCGTTCAGATTCTAAGTCCGTTATCAGCGCTCTTATGTAATCAAGGTCACGCGATCTCTATATAAGCGGTCAGTGCACGCCAGCGGAACGATTCCGCTGTGAGCATTATCTGCAACAGCCTTCGAGCTTTACACTGGCGTTGCATTTCGAGACATCATGTGTGCGCAATGGTACAGTAGACGAGCTGATGGTTTCAGGGCCAAGGGGAACGTGTGTTGCCAAAGAAATCTTCACTGAACGTCATACAAGTCTCACACACAAACCTTTAAATGTCAGACCCTCACATCGCTACTGTAATGGGACTTCGTCGTGTAGCATTATCTTTCCTCAAGAGTAGTTGTCGATACCAGCATTCTTTTTCAAATTTTGGACAACTTAATATTATTTCAGCTGCTTTCCTGACGACTTTCATACAATTTTATACACGGTGTGCTATATTTCAAGCTAAAATTTATGAAATGGAATCACTTTATAAAATATTTTACTTTCGATGTTATTATCGACAAGTACTATTTCTTAATACACAGTTAAAATTATTCTTTCTTGGAAAAGTTTGAAATTAGGATTTAGTTGCACACATAAAATTTGTATTTTTAATTACGTGATTCTGTACTGTCTACTATGTTTATCTTTGTTTCACTTATGAAATAATAATCGACATTAATAATGTAACGAAACCTAGTAGGAATTCATTTGTTAAGAAATATAGTAAACCTCTTCGAATATTGCTGTTTCCGCAGGTTGCCTCTGATGTGATCGGACGTATTTTTGTTTAATAGGTGTAAACAATGTAATTTCGGCTTTGTTAATGTGAAAAATTAAAATACTGCATGATACGCCAAAATGTGATAACATTTGTGAAAAATATATTTATGTAAAAAGTTTTGCAATAACAATCTTCCAGTTTATTTAGCTCAAACAAGCCGTGCTGACCTCATATTAGATTTTCAGCTTCAAGAATCAGACCCTAGACAAGAAGAACTGGAGACAACTCAACCTGACAAGCTAAGTAAATCTGAAATTATAATCTTCACTCCTCTCGCTTCATAAAAGACTTTGCTTAATAATTACTTCGACTGGGCATTGTTTAATGCGGACAGTAAATGTGGGGGAAGGGGGACTGAAACCTGGTAGTCAAGGGAAGGCAGGATTCGGTTACGATTGTGCCCGGGGCTGTAATCAGTTACTATTGTATGCCTTCTACAGTTACACAAAATTTAAATTAATACCGGTAATTCCAGCCACAACAATAAACAAAAATGCCACACTTTATTAATGAAGGAATAAACAACTGTGTAAATAACAGTGTTTTCAGTGAGTTGCAACTTAGCAAATCACCATTAAACACAGATACAGCAGTTAATGTTTTAAAACCAAGCCGCTGTGATCTTGGCAGAAGGCCTTACACGCCAGGAATGTTTAAAACTAGCTGCAACTTATAAATTAGGTATTGAAATATTAAAGACAAGTCGCCACATACACAGCGAATGCATCAGATGCCAGGAATGGCAGTACATAATGTTTTAAAGGCTTTCTGCCTAAATACAAATACCAAATTAGAATTTTATGGCAAGTGACCACAATCACGGCTGAAGGTCTTACACGCCTAATATGACAGTAACTTAAGAATTGTTTAAGAACTCGCTGCAATTTGCTACTTACAGGTATTGAAATATTAAGGATAAGTCGCCACAAACACAGCAGAAGTCATCAGATGCCAGGAATGGCAGTAAATAAGGTGTTAAGGCTTAGTGTTAAAGTACAAATATCAAATTAGAATTATAAGGCAAATGACCACAATCATGGTTGAAGGCTTTACAGACCAGGAACGGCAATAATATAAAAAGTGTAGAAACCTTCTGTAAAACAGCAAATACCATAGGTTAATTAAAAACAAGCAAGTGATCACCAAACAGGTGAAATAAGATGATGGTAAACTTTGAAACACAACCGTTAACATCCACTGAACACTACAGTGCTATATTTATTCCAGAACTATTAACTAGACACGTATAATCTTTAATTTAACCATAACAACGTACTGTAATAAACAATACAATAATAAAACACAAGGACCTTTACATACGTTCCTCAAAGGGTACTGAGTCACATTATACCGGCAGAGGGCCGTGGGCTGAAGGAGTGTTAAACTTAACTACTGGGCATCAGACCTCCTTTTAGAACACACGTGTCTTACAAGAACCAAGGGGCCACAGACGGTGATCCAGGAATCGACCTCTGCGAAGGGTCTTGCTGAAGCTACCTGACGTCAGATAAACTAAATGGAACCATGGAATAACACGCCAAAGCCGGAACCAGCGGTCTCCTAATATTAATGTTAATGTTAACGTGTGTGAAATCTGATGGGACTTAACGGCTAAGGTCATCAGTCCGTAAACGTACCCACTACTTAACCTAAATTATCCTAAGGACAAACACACACACCCATGCCCGAGGGAGAACTCGAACCTCTGCCAGAACCAGCCGCACAGTGCATGACTGCTGCGCCCTAGACCGCTTGGCTAATCCCGCGCGGCCCAGCTGTCTGCATCACGTCCCCAGAATACTGTGTTTAGAGCACCCGGAACGAGAAAGGAATCACTACCACCAGAGTAGAAGAATCACCACCGGCCTAAGATCGAGAAAGTTGTCAAAGGTACACGCCTTACCGGACAGCAGCGGCAAGGCGAGGAAATGTACGCTGCTGTTACATGAATTAATCCCCAGGGCAGGTAAATGGGGCGTTAACTACCACCAGGAAAGTAAAATTAACGCTGTTTGAACTTAACAAATTGTAACAAGTTGAACACAGTGAATAGTCGAGGAAAGCTCTTTAGATCCGCCATCCCCAAGCACTCCATTCGCTGCTCTTTGACTCGGCGACACTACGAGCAGCAACAGTAAGCCAAGTCACTGGAGAATCGTGAGAGATCACAATTGTGGAGGTTTCTCTACTTAAATTGAAATGCACTCGACTTATAAATTGCTGGCTCCGGTTAACGTCGGGGTCATGCGCCCTTGTGACCACAACCCTTCCATCCAGCAGTGCATATATGCCGCCAACGGTCCCGGCGTGTTATGGCGCTGCACTGTTGGCTCCTCCGGAGTCCCCAACCGAACTGGTCACTCACACGGCCCGGAAAAACAACCACGTCTTCCCAAAGATTGGGCCACAGTTACTACATACCGACAACGCCGCTGCTGCCACTAGCGGACTGGCAACACTTGCGAAACCGAGTGGTGCCAGTCAACAGGAGAAGACGACAAACAACAAAAACTATGTCAACTAAACGATACCGTCTGGCCTCCAAAAGAGGGCTTTAACCTACAAACAGCACCCACGCGAACCGCAGCACGGCTTAGGGACATTACAGTAAGAAACGTTTTATGTCGATACAGTATTAACGAAAACACTGATTTAGTTCGTACTACGTGCTGTCGTCCTATAGTACATGCGTCAACAGTGATTAAAAGTAAAGCCAAAGAGCAGGATAATCTTATCTGTTAGTAGTTGTTTTGAAGATCTCGGCTGGGTGAGTCGGTAAAGCCTACGAATGTCGCATTCAAACCCCAGTGAAGATAATGTTTTTAATTGTTTACGTGTTAAACTGATATAAGGGAGAACAAATGTCCTGACATAAAAAAAGGACATTTCGGAGCTTCTAGCAACGACGTTTTGGCAGTCTGCTTTCGCTTCGTTTGTTGAAAGTAGCAAACCTATGGAGTACGTTTGTGTAGACAGGTGTTCTCTAGGACGTTTTAAAAATAAATAGTTACAAAAACTTGTCATCAGCGGGGTCTGAACGCGAGACCTTTGGTACGAACGATATAGCTCTCTGCCAAGTCGCCCACGCGAGATCTTCATCACAACCAATCACAGATAAGGTATTCCTATGCTCCGTGGTTCCGGTATTATTTTTAATTACCCTTCACGTATCTTCAACTGGACGACAGCTCACAGCACGAACTGCACATGTGTTTTGGTTGACACTGCATCGACATATAGCCTTTGGCACCGATCTGAGTGTCTGAGTCTGGAGATATGGGTGTTAGATGTTTCACAGTATTCAGTGTGGTACCTAATGAAAAAACTGTTATTCACGTTGGTGTGAAGAATGTATGAGACTGGCCATATACCACTAGACTGTCGGAAAAACATCATCCACACAGAAACTTCTTGGTTGATTAAAACTGTGTGCCAGACCGAGGCCTTCGCCTTTCGCTGGCAAGCTACCCAAGCACGACTCACGCCCCCTCCTCACAGATTAACGTCTTCCAGTACCTCGTCTCCTACGTTCCAAACTTCACAGAAGCTATCCTGCGAATCGTGCAGAACTAGCACTCCTGAAAGAAAGGATATTGCGGAGAAATGGCTTAGCCAAAGCTTGGGGGCTGGAATCATCCACAGTATTCCCAACATTCAAGAGCCGACATTTATTAGAATGGGGTAATTGGCTGTTTTCTGGAAATTGTATTAAATAATGGAATACATCTTTTTATGCTCATAACATGATTTCTTTCCTCTTGAGTTACAGTATTCCTTTATAAAAATTGAAATGACATTTAAACAATTTGAAAGAGGTCTGCAACGCTCAATTCGAGTTATGTGATTCCTATGACGCCACTGGCTAGCTCTCTGCCCCTTCTGTCGTATTTGTAATTCACAGTAATGTCTTGTTTGGGGGTTTACGTTTCGGGAAATGGTATAAAAACAGTGCTTACTGCCATACTGTACAAATACGTTTATAAAAACTTCTGAAAAGTTGTCTCTGAGTGATCAGGGAAATAAGAAGTTGCTTAAAATATGGGTGCACTTCACCGGCATATTGCCAAACGTCGACGCAAAAGTTCACTAACGTAATTAAAAATGTGTTGAACTGTAAAGTACACGTTACCTTATGTCCAATATAGCCATTCCCGCTGTTACAACGAAGGATAGTGTCACTCAGCGAAATTAAAATCTTCGTGAGAACTACCGTTGTTTCCATCTACGACTGAATTATTTGGTAGCTCATTTGTTAGAGCGGTAGATCGTCGAAATTTTTAAGATGATGTCCATAGATTGGTGGCTCCAATTGGGAATATGTGTTTCTCTTCGTACTGTCCAGCTAGGATCCTTACCTTTCACACTTTTGAAGTTTCGTCATCTTACATATAGATGAACTAAGTCAGCTTTAGACGGTAACGGGACGGCCGGAGTGGCCGAGTGGTTCTAGGCTCTTCAGTCTGAAACCGCGCGACCGCTACGGTCGCAGGTTCGAATCCTGCCTCGGGCAGGGATGTGTGTGATGTCCTTAGATTAGTTAGGTTTAAGTAGTTCTATGTTCTAGGGGACTGATGACTTCAGATGTTAAATCCCGTAGTACTCAGAGCCATTTGAGCCAATTTTGAACTAAAAATGTAACAGACCTTACATCTGTGTCACCTCCATGCTGTACACACTTTATATCTGTACACACTTTGAGCGAGTTTAATCATGTTGTAGGGAGTAGGGAAAAGAATATCCGTCGTTGCTCATACTGGCGTTCTAAATGGGTGGAGAAAAAGCGCATCAACTTTCGCAAGGGTCCCTCTATCAGAGCTCACAAAATTCCTTTCTATTGCTACTTAAACATTATAATTGCGTTATCCGTCCCTAAACAGCCAAACATTTAGCAGATTGGTTTGTGAAGACCTCGTAACTTTCACTAAGTCTCCCACCTAGGCTGCAACGTCACCAGAGAATCAGCCAATAACAGAGCGTTTTAGAGGTGATGAAAACGTGATATTTGACGATTTTTAAGCTTTAGTTCCATGAAAGTAACAAATTTAATGTGATGAAATTGATCTTAAACGCAATAGAAATGTCATAATGAATCAGAATAACAGAAATCCGAAGCACATTTTTAATACAGGAAAATAGCCTATTGTGGCACAATCAGCTTCACAACTCATACATCGAAGTTGTTGACAAGAATAACGTACAGAAGAAAGGGAAGTGAAGTAGAGGGCTACATGACAGACTGATTAGCTTTGAGAAATACGAAAGCACCAAAACGGCAGTTCTGTCATTGTGGTTGATAAGGGAAACAAGAGTGAAGAAAAAAGTACAGATTCATAGGCAATGTTAACTTGGAAAACGTGTTCGACAATTTAAAATGATGCTAGATATTCTAAATACTGAGACAACTAGGGGTAAGCTACAGGAAAAGACCTGTAACTTACAATACGTAGTGTAAATAAAACGTTCTAGGTTTTCAAGCAGCGCCAGTTCGAGTAAAATCCTCGCCGTGGCGACACATGACGTCCCAGTTACAGTCACGGGCAATAGCTCCGGTAGTTACCCTGGTCGACTTAACGCGCGGTCGCCACATTGGGTCTATCTGGTTGGCCGCTGATGATGTCATCGTGCCTATATAAGAGAGAAACCGTGGCAGCTCAGGCATTCAGTGAACTCCTGAAGACCCTGGTGGAGATGATTATAGAATGCTCGAGGATTTTATTCGAACTGACGCGGCATGAAAACTGAGAACGTTTTATTTATGCATGCGGTCGCGAAAGACTCTGAGGAAAAATACGTAATGTAAATCGAAGAAAGAAAATGCAACGAGAAGTAGCGGAAAAGAGAACAGCGGGAAAATTAAATCTGATTTGAGGATCACGAGGTAGAGTCAATTAAGGAACTCTACTACAAAATACACTCCTGGAAATGGAAAAAAGAACACATTGACACCGGTGTGTCAGACCCACCATACTTGCTCCGGACACTGCGAGAGGTCTGTACAAGCAATGATCACACGCACGGCACAGCGGACACACCAGGAACCACGGTGTTGGCCGTCGAATGGCGCTAGCTGCGCAGCATTTGTGCACCGCCGCCGTCAGTGTCAGCCAGTTTGCCGTGGCATACGGAGCTCCATCGCAGTCTTTAACACTGGTAGCATGCCGCGACAGCGTGGACGTGAACCGTATGTGCAGTTGACGGACTTTGAGCGAGGGCGTATAGTGGGCATGCGGGAGGCCGGGTGGACGTACCGCCGAATTGCTCAACACGTGGGGCGTGAGGTCTCCACAGTACATCGATGTTGTCGCCAGTGGTCGGCGGAAGGTGCACGTGCCCGTCGACCTGGGACCGGACCGCAGCGACGCACGGATGCACGCCAAGACCGTAGGATCCTACGCAGTGCCGTAGGGGACCGCACCGCCACTTCCCAGCAAATTAGGGACTCTGTTGCTCTTGGGGTATCGGCGAGGACCATTCGCGACCGTCTGCATGAAGCTGGGCTACGGTCCCGCACACCGTTAGGCCGTCTTCCGCTCACGCCCCAACATCGTGCAGCCCGCCTCCAGTGGTGTCGCGACAGGCGTGAATGGAGGGACGAATGGAGACGTGTCGTCTTCAGCGATGAGAGTCGCTTCTGCCTTGGTGCCAATGATTGTCGTATGCGTGTTTGGCGCCGTGCAGGTGAGCGCCACAATCAGGACTGCATACGACCGAGGCACACAAGGCCAACACCCGGCATCATGGTGTGGGGAGCGATCTCCTACACTGGCCGTACACCTCTGGTGATCGTCGAGGGGACACTGAATAGTGCACGGTACATCCAAACCGTCATTGAACCCATCGTTGTACCTTTCCTAGACCGGCAAGGGAACTTGCTGTTCCAACAGGACAATGCACGTCCGCATGTATCCCGTGCCACCCAATGTGCTCTAGAAGGTGTAAGTCAACTACCCTGGCCAGCAAGATCTCCGGATCTTTCCCCCATTGAGCATGTTTGGGACTGGATGAAACGTCGTCTCACGCGGTCTGCACGTCCAGCACGGACGCTGGTCCAACTGAGCGCCAGGTGGAAATGGCATGGCAAGCCGTTCCACAGGACTACATCCAGCATCTCTACGATCGTCTCCATGGGAGAATAGCAGCCTGCATTGCTGCGAAAGGTGGATATACACTGTACTAGTGCCGACATTGTGCATGCTCTGTTGCCTGTGTCTATGTGCCTGTGGTTCTGTCAGTGTGATCATGTGATGTATCTGACCCCAGGAATGTGTCAATAAAGTTTCCCATTACTGGGACAATGAATTCACAGTGTTCTTATTTCAATTTCCAGGACTGTATATAGCAAAATAATCCATGACGAACGCAACGATGTGGACACTAAAAGTAGACTAGCAATGGGAAAGCGGGCATTCCTTAGCAAGAGCAAGCTGCTAGTATCAGACGTGGGTATTAACTTGAGGAAGACTCTTAAACCCACCTTACGTGGATGACTCTTGAGTCATCAGTCTTGTGGCTCGTTCGATAAGATCCGCCAAGAGTTCCTCTCTTGCGCAGAATTCTTCATATCAGAGCAACACTTTCTCCGCCTGCGTCCTCAGTTATTTGCTGTGTGTATTCCAATCTCTGTTTTTCTCTACAGCTTTTACCCTCGACAGCTCGCTCTAGTACAATGAAAGTTCTTTTGTAATATCTTTACAGATGTCCTCCCATTCGGTCCCTTCTTCTTTCAGTGTTTTTCATATATTCCCTTCCTTTCCGAATCTGCTCAGGACTTACTCGTTGCATTGCATATCAGTCCGTCTTATTTTCAGCGTTCTTAGGTAACACTACACCGCGAAGACTTCGATTCTCTTCTTCTCCGGTTTTCGCATAGTCCACGTGTCATTACCACACAATTCTGAGAAATGTCTTTCTGAAATTAAGATGGTTCAATGATACCAGCAGATCTCTTTGTCAGGAAAGCCCTTTTTACCTGTGCTAGTCTGCTTTTTATACTATTATCTCTTTTCATCATAGGTTATTTTAATGTTTGAGTATCAAAATTCCCTAACATTATCACTAATTTTGATTTCAAGTTTCTTGCCGTTCTCACTTCTGCTACTTCTCATCACTTTTCTCTCTCTTCCATTTACTCTCTACTCATTAGACTGGTCATTCCTAATGGTGCTAATTTGGATGGTCGCTGTCAGTTTTGCCGTAGACGTTCTGATCTATGTATGCTGTGTCTTCTCTGTAGTCTGCAGCTGCTCCGAAGGGCCAAGGTATGTTAGGAGACACCCTTCTCTTCATACACCACGCTAGCTTAGTATCTTCTTCAATGTTTTCTGCGGGAGGTACGTAGGTTTAACTTCTCTGTGGTGAAGCAGTTGCAAGCAGGGTGACCTAAGTTGAACCAGCAGTTGTTGCCTGCCGAGTATCGATGACTTGGGCTGTCTCCGTGATATGTTCTTCTGAGGGACCATAGAGGACTGTGTCGAAGTCTGGGAAAGCAACACGTGTGGGCGACCCAGTGTCATTAAAGATTCCTGTGTCTTAGGCCCGCACGAGATAATCGTAATAGGGTGTGCCGCGTCCATTTTTACGTTTCCGCAATAAGCTCTGTTTGTAGGTGGGAGTATCCGTACCCAAATTAGTGTGCGGTTCCTTCACCTCATCCACCTCAGGAAGAAACGCAGAGGCCGGTACAACCTTGTAAAGATTTCCATGGGCGGCTTCCCTCAGTCTGTGACGACTCTGTGATGATTACGGTCGATCCTAAACTTGCTGTGTTGTGAGGCCTGATGGTCCCTGTCTTGCAGGTGGTCCTCCGCCTGACGTGATGGTCCATTTTGTTATCCTTGCCTAATTGAGAGGGAGGGCTACACTCACAGAGGGTGGCGCCGATGCACGTAATGGGGTTTCTGTAAACCTAAGACGAATACGCGCGGATCGTACATTGCCTACGTTACACATCTGCCCGTCGTGCAGCACGATATCCCGACAACAACCTATGAATAGATAGTGCGGCATATAATTTGTAAATTTAACTTTTGTATGTCGTTCGCCGTTGAGGACCAAGTGCGTTTGAAAAATGTTCAATTATTGTGTCCCGTGGACAACGACTGTCAGATACGCTCGGAATCCGAGGTGATTATGCCCAGCAGAACTTCGAAATATACAAGGAACTGTCGTGCTCAAACATACATGTATGTATGTGTGTGTGTGTGTGTGTGTGTGTGTGTTGTGTGTGTGTGTGTGTGTGTGTGTGTGTGTTTGTGTGTGTATGTGTGAGTGTGTGTGTGGTGTCACGTCAGACAAGCGACCCGCCATACTGCGATTGCTGGGAAGCTGGGTAACTGGAGCCTGAAGCTATCTTTCCATTTTGTGTCGTCAGGAGGCTTGAAGGTTACGATTACTCTCTTGCTGTATGTGTATCCTTTCCTGTAGCTCAGTGGTCAACATCTTTAACCCCCTTTCGATTCCTGGTATGTCGGGAACTATTCGTTGGTGGTAAGGCAGGAATCGGGTGCACTCTGTCTTCTGACGCCAATTGGGGAGTCGTTTGAGAAGTAGCTGCCCCAAGATTAAGAAAGCCGGCAAGAGTGGAGTGCTGACCAGTCGCATCGCCTGTGTCACCACAAAGGCTGCCCTGTCGAGTCTCGGATCTCAGACTAGGCAGCCAGGACCGCGCTGACCGACCTGTTTCAAACATCGGTCTAGATCCCTACTACATCTAGATTTACAGCTCCATCTATAGCTACATCTACAGCTACATGAGCGTGTTTGGCGGAGGGTATTTCTCGACTGTTCCACTCTCCTATATTACAATGGTCATTCAACGCAATGTAGGTGAGTATCTACATAATATATTTTGATTCGGAGCAGTACGTTGATGATTGAAATAAAAGAAAATGATCATTTGACATAACTGGCCAAGGAGACCCCATCTATGGTTGTTCGGCCACCAGGTGTAGGATTTCTTTATATGAAGCCTCTTCGCGTACTCGCTCGACGATGAGGATAAATTAATGATGACAACACAACACAACGTCATCGACCGTGTAAAGTCTGCTACCCAGCCGGGAATCTAACAAGGGCTACGGGCCTTACTGGCTACTCAGCAACGGAGGTGCACATAGAGGTGATTGAAATTTCGTTAACGTATCTCACCGCTACGAACACCACATCCGTTTCACTGTTTATCGCTACAACTCGCACATCATATGTGTGAGAACCTAACCCTATTCCACGATATTACGAAAGGGCTTTCCTTCTTTGAAATCTTTCATTGTCCTTTATCAGTCGTACCTGTATTGTGTACTGCGCAGCAATACTCCGGAACAGAACGAACAAGCATAGTGTCTACACTTTGCGACAATTCCTATCAGTTACTGCTTGTTTAGTTGCTCTTCCCAAACAGCGTCCTATACCAGGGAACCAGTTGCATCTTTACCTATATTCGTACTTCAGGTACAGGAACCATGCACGGCTCTGTTTAAAAACAACAGTTCGATGTTGTTATAGGGTCGGCCCCGCACGCCTGGTTTCATGCTTCGCAACTCATTCGCTGCAAATAATAACAAATAACTGTGATCCTGAAGTCAAATAGTCGGTGCTTTGGTTAGAATTGCGAATTAAGAAAATACACAGAAATATAAAATGAACAATAAGAGAATAATTTAATAAAAAGGCTTCTATTCTAACGTCTATAACTGATGAAGACGACAGAGAATTGTGCAAGAAAACACATCTAATATCAATGGCAAGCGGTCCTGCGATAATGAATTGAAATACAGAAAGAATGTAGAAAAGTTACATTTAATGCGTTACGAAAGTGGTAGTAAAATACCAAACTAAACAGTCATCAAAGACTAGCGAAAACTAGGTCCATTTCGTGATCACAACTCATGAGACTCGCCAGCTGAAAATCATTCAAGGTCCAACATTTTGATTAATAAATCAACACACGCGATACTCTGTTCACAGTTCAGTAAGTCAAGTGGGAATACGTACTGTCCTATAATGGAACACATTCAGACCTCTCGAAGTATGAAGTCCCTTCAGAAGCTAAGGGATGGCAGCGGCAGTTCATCGCCCGCAATCACCTATACGACGAAGTGCCACACGTTACCTCTGGCTGGTCTGACTTATTGAAGAGGTCGGCATAAAGTGTCCCGAATCTCCCCCTTAACCTCTTCGCTCGAGAAGTACCAGTCTCGACTCGATTCCAATACTGTTCCGCCACCGTCTGACTTTCATTGGCAGAAGGTCATCCGCACCAAAAATACATCGCTCTCAAGCTCTATAGAAATGACTTCATTAAACGGAACCACTTTCCCTCACTAAATTAATAGATTGTAGCAATATTTCACAGCAAGAAGTCCTTCACGAACGTACAACGCTGTAGTAGCAGGAGAAGAGGTGATACTCCTATTTGTTGTGTCCCAGGTGGCGGATAGGGTGGTCCTAGCAGGCTTACGAACGGACTTGAGCGAAATAAAATAGCTCCAGCGGACCAAACACAAGATCCTGTATGGAGTTATGAACAAACAACTACAACAGGCCTTAGGGGAATACCAGAGAGATTCCAGACTATGGAGAAGCTGTGCAGACAAAATCAATAGTCTAAAACTGATTATGGCATACTGCATGAAACGAAACAAAATACTTGCAGTAACATTTGTAGAATTTAAGAAGGCAGCTGAGTGCCTCCACAGATCTTCAGTATTAAAAAAATTTGGATGTCTGGAGCTCCATCCCAAAGTAATTAAATTAATAGGAATTACCTATCCATCACCGCATCGAAGGCTAAGTTTAGGGAGAGACATTACTGAAACATTGCTTATAAAAACACGTTTAAACAAGGCGACTGTCTATCGCCATTATTGTGCAAATGTGCCCTATAAAACATAACGATAAAATGGTAGTAAGATAACCCATAGTACATAACAAAAGTTATAAAAGTAATATAAGTTGGAACTGCTTGAGATTTACTGATTATATTCCTTCCCTAGTCAACATTGTTCTAGAAATCGGGCAACAAGTGGAATCATTACAACATACACCCAAGAAAATTGCCGTCTGGATATCACTTGAAAAAAACTGAGATTATTCTAACCGACCCGCCACTTGAAAACAAAATTATAATAGGAGAACAAGAAATCAAAATTGTTGATAAATTTAAATAATTAGGTGAAATCGTACGATAACAACCTAAATGGGAAACCATCATGGCAAAACAGAATAAAAAACTTAGCAAAGCAAATTTCATTACCAAAAACACACACAAGGAAAAAAGCCTGTTCGTAGATGCCAAAATAAAACACTGTAAACAGTTACACAGCCAGAGATAACTACGCAGCAAAAGCTATCTTCAAAACAACTAGTACACCAGAAAGTGGCAAAATACTTAAGATAGGAAAATGTATAATTAGGGCATCTATAAATTAAAGATTTGGGAATAGCTTCAAGTGAGACAGTGTACAAGAAAATAGAACCAGCAATGTCCAATATAAGGAAGAAGCGTATCCCATTTCTTTGACATCTGATGAGAGCACAAGAAAAGAGAATTAGTTGGCGAAAAATAGAAAAACTGTGGAATAGCGAGAGCCACATTAAATGCATGACACAGATTAAGGAAGATGTAAGAGCACTGCAAATTACAGTGGACGACATAAAAACCAAACAGACAAAACCAGAATCCTGCAAGATACACAAACCCGCTACAAACGAATATCAATAAAAGGAATAGTTATCTCAGACGAAGAAAGAATGAAAATATGTGAAAGAATAAAGAAATATTGTGCATACAGAAGGGCAAAAAACCATTCATATAGTAATAAGTTATAGTAAACCCTATATAACTACTGCACTGTTGAATTTCTTATAGAATTATTATTCAACTGTATTGTATTATTGAATAACAACAATCTGTATAAATCTCTGTATAACTTACTAGAGTAGCCCACTGAAGGAAGAAAATACTAAAATGAAATATAAAAATTCGGATATATTCAGACCCTTTGCTATAAATAAAAGTAATAACTGTTTTCGTACATAAATAAGCAAGCGTTCTTGCGCCAGTGCGCTCACATTAAATGACAACCAATTGTCGTTAAATATAGTTTAAAGAATAGTTAGGTCTTAGGCCTGGTTGTGGGAAGTGTCCATTGGTATTCCTTTACAACGACAGTATCCCCTAACACATTAAATACAGTTTACATACATTAGTTATATTTTATGCCCAATAATATATGGCCGTAAATGGACTATATCGAAAGGCTACCATACGTAACTTTAACTCCGCAATTTCTGAAAAATTTCGTGCAGCCATGTACTCAGTTACGTGCAGCACAGTAACTATGACGAATAACGATAATGCCTTCAGACCTTTATCTAGCAATGGTATCAACTAAAAGATGCAGAGGAATCAAAATTTTTCACCGAATAATCGGATGATGAGTGTTACTCCACTGCTTTGTCGAGAAGACACGCGGTTGTCGCTCTCACTATCGCGCGTGCTGCAGCGACCAGATTCAAACATGTTTGAATTCCAGCATCGCTAGTTGTAGCACAGAACACGCAGTGCCACGGATGTCGCCCACGTAGGACACTTCCGTAATTGCGGTTGTGTTTTGTCGCCTGAAGCTGCCGCGCGCTTTCGGTCGCTTCTGTCGCTCACGTAGGATACGACCTAACACCCGTCCAAACTCCCACATTTTCTCCGTATCCGTTGCTTTGCTAACGCACGTGGTTCGCCTGGAGCGGCCGTGGCGGACCACCCGCCATCGTAGTTCTATCGACCATAGCACACATTCGCAGTCAAATTCACTATATTATATGAATGCTTGGTTTTTCTGTTCTTTCAGACATGTCCAAAACAATCGTATTATCGTAATAACTTGTGCTTCATGTGAGCTCTTCACGTAATTACAGAAAATAAATTTGTAGAGGAACTTTATGTGGAACTTCAGACGATATTTGATTTCGACAACGGAGTTTAAACAAGTATTCTCTCCAAGATATCGAAGACAAAATAAAGTCAGACCACCATAATTGTATGAGTCAATTGCCTTTTCGAAACGAGACTCAAAGTATCCTTGGATCTATTTGCAGCTATACCATCTGAGTCGAGGACCAGTAAAGGAAACCAATTTACTCCATTGTCAAGTATATGCTCTGTGTAATCTAACTCTCAGCAACTATACACTTTCATATAACTACAAGATAAACTACTGTAACACAAACAATCAAGACACCACCAACTGAATTTAATCTGTCCTTCCTGTAAGCCTTTACGTCCTGGTAAGCCTTTCCGCTGAACTTATCTCCGGCCTTAGCCGGCTTTCTGTACCTATAACGATATCAGCTTCAGTATTTTTTGTTAGCGCTTAGGGCTCTGGTTCCTTGCCGACACAGCTGCGACAGTTCGTAAGTACGATACTGAAGTGTTTCCTAGGTCTACATTCGTACTGTGTCGGACATGGATCCTCTGAGACTTAGCTCACGTTTATCTTTCAGAGACCTTCCAACTCAGTGGTTCTCAACGGGTGTGCCATGAAACAATAGCATGCCTGGATATTTGATAGGTTCTTCACGATTCCTCTGAGGGTTTATGATATTACCAATAAAAATAATTGAAGTAATTCCCTGAATATTTATAATTAGGAAAGAATAAACACAATATATAGTAATATTCCAGAACACAAACATATTTCAGGTTATTTATTGTTTAACGCCTTACAGCTCTGAATTATAAGTGTGGAAATTGAACCTGTCGCTTTATACACAATGGTTCAGTTTCTGGTGGAATTGAAGATAATAACACAGACACTGTACGTTCAGAGAACAGAAATCACTCACGATTTTTTTAAATTATTTTGTTTCGGTTCGTTCCGAAAATCGTTCACGCAAATAAGTTGTGGAAATATGATACAGGGTATTATCTGCTTTCACTTTTATTTCTGGGTGCTCTTCCTTCGCTAACATCCAAAACTAGATAAGAGGTAGTTAATCATCCGGTGGAAATGTTCGCTCTGTATGGAGTTCTGCAAGCTGCACTTCTCCTTCTACCGTAAGGTCGG
This sequence comes from Schistocerca gregaria, assembly GCF_023897955.1. Classification (NCBI taxonomy): domain Eukaryota; kingdom Metazoa; phylum Arthropoda; class Insecta; order Orthoptera; family Acrididae; genus Schistocerca; species Schistocerca gregaria. The sequence goes on along the minus strand of NC_064924.1, from coordinate 590,440,190 downwards.
TTTGGATTCTTGAGAACCAGCTTAAGAATTGTGGATCCAATCATATCTATGGGCAGTTGCGGAGGGAAACTGTTGTTGCCATGTTATTCACAAAAGAAAAGTATGTTTACTTTCATATACATAGCCATTATTATTATTATTATTATTATTATTATTATTATTATTACTATTACTATTATCATTATTATTCATGATTGTTATAATTATTTTTATTGTTATAATTATCATTGTACTACTGTTATAATATCTATTTTTTTCTTTAACATCAATACAGCATAATACGTTATATGTCCTTAATGTTATGTAGAACTGTAACTCGTTCAATCTGAGTATGCCTGGTTAGGTGTAAGAGAGGGCCTGAAGGTCCTAATCTTGCCAGGTGAAATAAATGCATAAATAAATAAGTAAATATTCTCAGTGACCATGAGGCGATTTAAAGGGGGTTCGTATGTTACGTCACCATGTAGCTCTGCCTCGAAAGCAAGAGGAAACCTCATTTCCATATTGTAAATGTTTTCAAGAACCCAATGAGTTTATCACTTGACGTGTGCATAATTCCTTCTTTTCCTTATACATCTTAGAAGGACACTGCATACAGGAACGTCGCTAAAAATTCCCAAAATATGCCAGAGCACGGACTGCTTTAAGACTGCAAGTCGACAAACAACCCAGCGGTCAAGACAAGATGTGTGCGTGATGGACAGGGCTGTCGCACAGTTTGGAACTTGTACATTATCCCCCTCTCAGTGCTGCCAACTCGTTTGAGAGTGTGCAGCGGCACCTTGCTACATTGTGTAAGGTGGAGAGAACAAAGAAAGATTGAGGGCCACTGCACTAACTAAAAAACCACCCAGTCCATTCTACATAGCCCCCGTTATCCATGTAGACTTCTCGTGGGTGTAACGAACCACTGATCTATGAAACGGATCCCGAGAACTCCATAAGTTAGAAGCTCGGGAATCTACAGCCTACACGATAGCAATAACGTGTGAGCCTCTGATTCAAACTCACCGCTCGGCTTCATCTCGCAAGCACTTCACGAAGTCCCCGGAAACATTAGAGAATCACTTTGGATCCATAGCTACATGTATCATCAGCGCTCACATGAGCCACAGACTCCACCTTTCTTTACCCTGTGCTTCTTTTGGCATTCGGAAGTGTCCATTCCATGTCTGATCCGACATCCTCTGAACACTTGGTTTCTTTATTCCTAGGCAGTCATACAACTAAGTTACTTGATCTGTTCATATATTCTGGACCTTGTTTCTTGAGTTAGGTTGGCCTTTTACATATGCTATTACAGTCAAGAGAAGTACGGGGACTTCTGAAAGACCTAGTAGAAACATACTGATATCCACCCGCCCTTCTACATTGATCGACATTTTTGCTTCTTTATTCCGTGATGACAAATTAAACTATGTTTCCAATTGACGCTAGTTACATAACTGAAAAACAGGCCCAAGTTACGGTCTTTTAAAACCGAGATTAGTGTTTCAGCCTTCTCGCAGTCATCTTCGGTTTAGATGCCATTAGGCTACTGACTGTCCTAACAAATGGGGTTGATCCATTAAAATAAAAATGTAAATGGCGTGTAGGGCCTCCCGTCGGGTGGACCGTTCGCCGGATGGAAGGCTTTGGATTTGACGCCACTGCGGCGACCTGCACGTCGGTGGAGATGACATGATGATGATTAGGAGAACACAACACACAGTCCGTGAGCGGCGAAAGTCTGCAACCCCAGCCGGGAACTGAACCCGGGTTCTTAGGATTGATATTATGTCACTTTGACCACTCAGCTACCGTGAGTGGACCGTTTGATCCACTAAATTATTTAAATTAAGGCCAAAATTTATTTGGATTTTCCCTCAGATCGGTAGGCAGAATTTTACATTCGCATTCGTTACAAATGTCTATGTTTCTGTCTGCAGTGTAACTGTGTTTCCTTTCAGAACAACTTTTATCACGACTATCGAACAAAGATGAGTATTTTCCACAAATTTGTCGAGCAGCTACATCTAGTTTCTTTGTAGAGCAGTCTTCACCAGTGTCCACTTGCACTCAACAGGTTCAGATATGAATGTTTCGTACTGATTGCTCAGGTAATTTGAAATCTGCCTCTTGATTCCGTTTCTAAGCAGAAATATATCTGTTCCATTACATTTACATTTACACACTGAATCAGTTATACTGTAATAGGTTTGTGATATCTAATTGTGGCCGAGCGATTCTAGGTGCTTCAGTCCTTACCCACGTGGCTGCTACTACCGCAGGTTCGAATCCTGCCTCGGGCATGGATATGTGTGATGCTCTTAGGCTAGTTAAGTTTACGTAGTTCTAAGTCTAGATGACTGATGACCTCAGATGTTAGGTCCCATAGTATTCAGAGCCATTTGAACCATTTTTTATATCTAATTCGGCACTCTACGTTAACTATCATGTTCGGGAGTATTTGTTATGAGCAGACATAAGAGGTAAACCCTACGGGGCACGTTTCTAATTAATTGGAGATAATTTTCTGACTAGACACTTAGAGGAACTGAGTAACATTCCCTATTATCCAGAACATATAAAATTATACAGCTTCCTAATGAATAATTTAATATTTCAGTGCTAGAATTTCGTTCTATTCTAGCTACTTGATGTAGAAGTTTTTCACATTTCAGAAAATATGCTCCTCTAATTACATTAAGATTACATCATTTGGAGGTACAACTCCATGAATATGCAGTACTTTGAATGGCACAGACAGTATTTAGACTTTTTGTTTCGTACTTTTTTCATAATTTCAATTTCATCATCTTCCTGGTTATCTGCTTACAAAGCCAATTATCGAATTCGGAGCTGGTAAATTGACTCAAAGGTCGACAGGTCTCGAAATTTATGAGACAAATCACGTCGGGCTCTTAAGTGAGATTTTACCATGTTACGGAACCATACATTCCATTTTCCAAATTTAGCGAATGTTTCGCAGAGTGGGAATACATCGCGGGAAAGTGGAACGAGGTGAAACAGGCCAAAAGGAGCGAGACGGAGACGTAAATATCGTTACGCGGCGGGCTCTGCCTCGAGACTGGCGCCGCGGCTGGCTCCATTCAATTATGAGTCCTGCTTTGAATCCGCCACATCCCAAGTACCTCATTATTTTACTCAAAATTAAGGGAGACGTTTTATTGGGATAAAGAGCAGCTGTTGCAGAGATGCCAGACAGACGACTGATTCACCCAAAGGCAGACGAATGCTTATGTGTCGAGGCCTCTGATACTAACGAATTGAAGGATACTTTTCCTCATGGAGCATTGTTTACTACTTCATTCTTCGCAAAATGTTGAATTTTCTGGCCTATATATTAAGAATAGGAAAAAAAACTATAAAATAATTCTAGGTAACTTAGTTCTTGTGTGTGTGTGTGTTTGTGTGTCGGTGTGTGTGTGTTTGTGTGTGGGTGTGTGGGTGTTTCCTTAATCTGGTAGGAAGTATCAGGACATCGATTCATCTGCTTCTATTAACCAATAGTTGCATTACGTTCGGTTCCCTTTCTTACTGTTAATCCTTATCTAAAATTTACTTCTGCAACGCTATATCGATGTGTACCACTTATTTCTCGGTGAAGTGTGCAAATCAGAACGCGACTATTTCTAACACTTTCCTTCTCTTCCTTTTCCTACTGTCGAATTCCAGTCACCCATTACTATGAAATTTTCGTGTCCCTTCACTACCTGAATAATTTCTTTTATCTCATCATACATCTCATCAATTTCTTCATTATCTGCAGAGCTAGTTGTCATATAATCATGTGCTACTGTAGTAGGCGTGCGCTTCGTGTCAATCTTGGCCACAATAATGCGTTTCACAATGCTGTTTGTGGTAGCTTACCCGCACTTCTATTTTTTATTCATTATTAAACCTACTCCTGCATTACCCCTATTTGATTTTGTATTTATAACCCTATATTCACCTGACCAAAACTCTTTCTCCTCCTGCCACCGAATTTCACTAATTCGCACTATATGTAACTTAATCCTATCCATTTCCCTTTTTAAATTTTCTAACCTACGTGCCCGATTAAGGGATCTGACATCCCACGCTCCGATCCGTAGAACGCCAGTTTTCTTCCTATAGATTCCGACGACCTTTTGAGTAATCTCCTCCCGGAGATCCGAATGGAGGACTATTTTACCTCCGGAATATTTTACCTAAGAGGATGCCATCATCATTCAATCATACAGTAAAGCTGCCGGCCCTCGGGAAAAATTACGGCTTCAGTTTCCCCTTGCTTTCAGCCGTTCGCAGTACCAGCACAGCAAGGCAATTTTGGTTAGTGTTACAAAGACAGGCCAGTCGATCTTCCAGACTGTTGCCCCTGCAACTACTGAAAAGGCTGCTGCCCATCTTCAGGAACCGTACTTTAGTCTGGCCTCTCAGCAGATACCCTCCGCTGTGGTTGCACCTACGGTACGGCTATTTGTATCGTTGAGGCACGCAAGCGGCCCCACTAATGGCAAAGTGCTGGTCCATGGTTCATTGGAGGGGGGGGGGGGGGGGGTGAGGGAACTATGCGTCGCAGTTAACAACAGAGCCTAGTGACTTGTGTATAGGGGCCGAGGGGCCTGAGGAAAGCTGACGCTGTGTGACTGTAGGATTTCCCGGCTTATACTGCTGATGAAGGTTTCTCGGGTCTCCTGCTGGGTGGTTGCGTTGATATATTGCGACGTTTCGGGAAGTGTCATACTACCAATCTTCTGGCAAAGTGCGCGAGATCAAACGAAAAATTCTACTGTCACCTCCGTGAAAAATGCTAGTTTTCGAATCGTGATTTCTCATTGACATGGTCCATTAGGAGACAGAAAGTGGACGAAAGCGATCGAAGGGTAGCGGTTTGTGAGGGAAGAGGGAAGAAATTACCAGGGCAAATGCCAGGGGAAAAATACCTCTGCGACAGTAGGACAGGTAGTAAGGGAAGAGGCGGCTTGCAAGCTGCGACAGAGCATGGTATCGTGGTATGGTATGGTGCGAGGTATCGTGCATCGCTACCTTTGTCGTTGTGGAAGAACGTTGTAGGGCTTGCTGCAGCTGCTGCGTCCGTGTAGCATTTCAAGGTCGCCATACAGTAGTGGGCGATCGGTCATAGATGAGCTTACAGTGAAAGGGGGGGGGGGGGGTTGAGGCTGGTTTGCGTGCTGTGTACAGTACAGTACGGTTTCCCTGCGATTGCCTGTTTTTCGGCGGGTCGAGCATCTGGTGTTACCACTTGTAGCTGTGTTGTACGGGCTCGCCATTACTGTCGTGTTATCGTGCTATGGACCATTGATGTTTAGTTTGTTGCTAATAGTGTATTCTGTCTATTATGTTTCCATCTATGGGTATGGTCGTAGACACCGAGAGAAATGATAACGAGTTACGCTTGTGTCTCGTGTTATTGTACAGTCGTGTGGAGAGTTTTTGCAATACTTGCAAGATGGTATCTAGCCGAAATTCCCGGTGAAGTTCCGTGGTGCATGTGTAGCGCGGACCGTTGCTTAAGATTCTGAGTACTCTGTACTGTTAGAGCTGCAGACGGTGCAGGCGTGTGGGCGAAACGTATCCCCAAACAGGGGCTGCGTACGTCATCATGGGTCGAATAAGTGTCGTGTATATGGACCTAGACACCCTCCTACTCAGTGTGCTACGCCCGTTAAGCATAGGATAGAACTGTTTGAGCTTCGCGTTTGCTTTGTCGGTTACGTGATGAATGTGGTCCCCCCAGACTAGTTTCCGGTCCAGCCAGACACCGAGGTATTTGACCTCCTCGCGGATACGTATTGGGCGTGAATGTAGTGTTATTGGGTTGCAGTGCTGATGTTTGCGTGATACTTTCGGTCTTCTAGTAAACTGAACAGCTTCGCACTTGTCGACGTTTACTCTAACATGCCATTTCACTAGCCAAGGCTCTGCCGCTCTGAGTACAATCTGTAGTCATCAGTCAATGTTAGACGGCTTCCAATCTTGCGCAAGGATGTCAGCGTCATCAGCGTAGATTGCCACCGTCATGTCGTGTGTAGCTGAGAGGTCGTTAATGTGTGCAAGATTCACGGAGAGCGAGATATTTATACTCGCGGTCTCCTACCTGCGCTACTTCTAGGGACGGTGCCGTGGTGCGGGAGCGGGTGCCTGGTGGTGGGGTAGCAGCCGACCCCGGCGGCCGCTTTCGGCTCCCGGTGCTGGCAGTCTGTGTGCGTCTGCGGCGGAGGATGTTGGCGGGCGCGCTCCCGACGGATCGCTTGCTGCTACCGCAGGCTTCCACACTGCGCGTAGTTGGTATCCTTCATCCCTGTTGACCATGTTGTCGCGAATTCTTATTTCTAGGGACTTATTTTACTTACTTTCTCAGAAGCGAGGCGTTCGGGACAACACCATCGTCTTTTCGAAGTTGTGTTCTTCCTACATGCTGTCTTCTGCTATGGCTGATTTTCCTGTGTGTCCTAGTCGCACACATCTGATATGTTTAGATATACAGCGCTGTGTTTGTCCAATATACTGTTTTCCGCATTCTCATGGGATGCTGTATGTATTGATACTGTGTTTGCCCAAAAATCGCGCAATTTTGGCCCAGAGCGGACACACGTACTGAAGTAACGGGAGTCGTTTGTCTTCTGCTCCTTCTTCCGGGGTTCTCACTATTTCATTCTTCCTTTTTGCACCCTGTTGATCTGTGTTTCGCTGTAGCCATTTTGGCAGAAGCCCTCTCTCACGTGTTGCAGCTCCGACGGTAGGCTGTCTTTGTCGCAGATGGCGTGCGCCCTTCGTACCAGGGTGGTCAGCAATGTCTGTCTTTCTGCTGGATGCTGGAAGCTTGCTGCAGCTGAGTCTTCTTCCTATGCACTGTGTGGCCTACTGAACCCTCTACCTTTCCCTTAATTAGTATATCAGTGAAGTGGAGGCATCCATTTCCCTCCCTTTCTATCGTAAACTTGTAAATTTGATATTCGGATGGATGCTATTGAGGTGCTCCAGAAACTCATCTAGCGCCTGTTTGGCATGACCTCACATGACAAAAGTGTCATCGACACAGGGAAGAAGTGTTTTGGTTTCTGTCTAGCGGTTTTAAGGGCCACCTCCTCGAAATGTTCCACATACCGGTTTTCAATCGCCGGAGCCAGTGGGGAACCCATAGCAACAACACCGTCGCCCTGAAAGTTGACAGTGCTTGTGGGAAAAGGCTGACTGTTTGTGGTACAAAGTGCTGGACAAAAAGTCCCAAGGTAGTTTCGTGAAGAGCGAACTTACTCAGGCTCAGGAGTAGATCTTCCCTTTGTGGCCGCATATCCCTGAGTACTGTTACGAAATAGGTTAAGTTTCTCACATGGTTTCTGCAGTTTCCCACAGTGGGTTTGAAAAGATTCGTTACGTATTTTGCTAGTCCTTGGGTGTGACAGTTCATGGTGTGCAAAATCGGTCTCAGACGCACCTCTTCGTTGTGGATCCTGGTGATTCCATAAAGAATGTAACTGGGTTTTCTCTTATGGTGCTAGTCAATTGGCAGGGTGAGCATTACTGCAAAGGGCATTTGATTCTAAAGCATTATCCAGGGGTGGAAAACACTAAATACACTCCTGGAAATGGAAAAAAGAACACATTGACACCGGTGTGTCAGACCCACCATACTTGCTCCGGACACTGCGAGAGGGCTGTACAAGCAATGATCACACGCACGGCACAGCGGCCACACCAGGAACCGCGGTGTTGGCCGTCGAATGGCGCTAGCTGCGCAGCATTTGTGCACCGCCGCCGTCAGTGTCAGCCAGATTGCCGTGGCACACGGAGCTCCATCGCAGTCTTTAACACTGGTAGCATGCCGCGACAGCGTGGACGTGAACCGTATGTGCGGTTGACGGACTTTGAGCGAGGGCGTATAGTGAGCATGCGGGAGGCCGGGTGGACGTACCGCCGAATTGCTCAACACGTAGGGCGTGAGGTCTCCACAGTACATCGATGTTGTCGCCAGTGGTCGGCGGAAGGTGCACGTGCCCGTCTACCTGGGACCGGACCGCAGCGACGCACGGATGCACGCCAAGACCGTAGGATCCTACGCAGTGCCGTAGGGGACCGCACCGCCACTTCCCAGCAAATAAGGGACCCTGTTGCCCCTGGGGTATCGGCGAGGACCATTCACTACCGTCTCCATGAAACTGGGCTACGGTCCCGCACACCGTTAGGCCGTCTTCCGCTCACGCCCCAACATCGTGCAGCCCGCCTCCAGTGGTGTCGCGACAGGCTTGAATGGAGGGACGAATGGAGACGTGTCGTCTTCAGCGATGAAAGTCCCTTCTGCCTTGGTGCCAATGATGGTCGTATGCGTGTTTGGCGCCGTGCAGGTGAGCGCCACAATCCGAGGCACACAGGGCCAACACCCGCCATCATGGTGTGGGGAGCGATCTCCTACACTGGCCGTACACCTCTGGTGATCGTCGAGGGGACACTGAATAGTGCACCGTACATCCAAACCGTCATCGAACCCATCGTTCTACCATTCCTAGACCGGCAAGGGAACTTGCTGTTCCAACAGGACAATGCACGTCCGCATGTATCCCGTGCCACCCAACGTGCTCTAGAAGGTGTAAGTCAACTACCCTGGCCAGCAAGATCTCCGGATCTGTCACACATTGAGCATGTTTGGGACTGGATGAAGCGTCGTCTCACGCGGTCTGCACGTCCAGCACGAACGCTGGTCCAACTGAGGCGCCAGGTGGAATTGGCATGGCAAGCCGTTCCACAGGACTACATCCAGCATCTCTACGATCGTCTCCATGGGAGAATAGCAGCCTGCATTGCTGCGAAAGGTGGATATACACTGTACTAGTGCCGACATTGTGCATGCTCTGTTGCCTGTGTCTATGTGCCTGTGGTTCTGTCAGTGTGATCATGTGATGTATCTGACCCCAGGAATGTGTCAATAAAGTTTCCCCTTCCTGGGACAATGAATTCACGGTGTTCTTATTTCAATTTACAGGAGTGTACATTACTTTTTCTCTCTTAACAGCATGTGGGCTGTGTGGGTTCTTCCTTGGCTCGGGTATGAGGTAGAATGAAACAGCATTTTTACATAAGATAAATTTCATTGAAAGTTTTGTACAACGGTTTTTTACTGGGTCGTTCTGGCTGGGAGAGCGGCAGCTGTGTCGTTTGCGAAGCCTCCTGCTATGACAGCAGCGGCGTCTGATTACGCCAGGTGGTGTGTATCTCGTGTCGCCGTGTCGCCTAGTTGACTGGAGACGCTCATCGCGAGATGGCCAGTTTAATTATTGAGAACGAAGTCGTGAATCGGATGGTGATACATTGGACGTGGCGTGCAGTGATTCTCTCTCTTTGCGGCCGCGTGTGACAGTGCTGTGCGTCGGCCAGCGGAGCGGCGCGGCGGGGGAAGGCCAGTGTCCCGGACACGAACAAAGGACTCCCGCTTGCCAGTCTTCGGCTTACAGATCTTCATCCCAACTCACAAGTGATGTGAGGCCGTCTCCTTCCCATCCTCACGAGTCACCCGGGTACGTGCAAATCAGTCTCCAAATACCTTCTGACTTCTGTTTTCTGGCGGCGAGGCTGCTGCTTGCTATTCCATTACAGCGGCGGACTTGGTGCTCCTGTTTACGATGTAGTCTCTTCCTGCATAACGGTGTTCAGCACCGACTGAACTGTACTGAACTGAACGCAAAACTACTCCTGTCGGGCCCACTGCGTCCCGCGTATTTATTCACTTCAGTTCATTGGAGGTGAACGACTTAACGGTCATTGCCTCTTCTGTCACGTTGGAAAGCCTCTCGAAGAATCTTCATAACGTCTGTCATTGGCTCTTGAAATATAGGGGAGGACATTTGATCACACGTGACAACTGAGTAACACGTGAGCCGGTCGGACGATGCCCTGACGGCTGAATCGACAGCTTCCGCTTATGTGTGGAGGGCGATGGCTTCTCCTCAATGTGGTGACTTCATGGTCATTGGCTCTTCTGGCACTGCTGCTATGCCCGCTGTTCGCCAGTGTGTAATTCTTCTAAACTAAACTTTCATTTATTTTCTAATTTCTACTTCACTTCACATTGATTTCACTAATTTATTTACCTTTACCACTCAACAGAAGCATCCCTCCTTTATAGATCCTGGGGAGTCCATAAATGCGAGGTATCGTTGTCTGCACCCCAGAACGCCATTGCACCTTGGAGCTGCTACAGTGCGAGGAGCGAGTGGGCTCCTGGCCTTCGCTGTCAGGGTGGCGTCGTCCGGCAGACTGAAAACCAACGTCCACAGGGAGAGCACTGGGGTACGAACTTGCGGGCCCATGAGTCGCACTTGAGTGACCAGCGGGTCGTGTTCCGGGACACGAATGCAACTAACCCTCGCGGTGGCCACTTAGCCGTTTCGCGGAGCGCTATGTCCGCAAGGCTGGGCAACCGGACGCCGAAACTGCAGATTCCGGCGTTGGCTATGGCGCACGGTGAGCGGCGCCATTGCCGAGTTCAGCAGAAGGGCCGCTGCGTATCTTAGATTTTATAAAGTCAGTAAGACGCTTTGTAAGGTGTCATGCAAATCCAACACCTTCCATGAAAACCCAGACATGATAAGCAAATCCAGTACTATGTCACATAGCTCCGAATAAATTGTGACATTAAATTAACCAAAGTAATACGAGTAACGAGTGAGCAAATGGAATACCACAGACTAACACAAAAATGCCTAAATGCATGTCATACCTTCCCATCGTGAGACAGACGCAGTTCCGAGGGGTGAAACGAGAACAGAAGCTGAGAGCAGAACAGTGTTAAGCTAGAAGGCTCTACGATAAGGGACGGACTGGACACCCACGTCGCCAGCTAACCACTAGGGCCACACCACCCCCAAGTTTTAGCGTGAGACTTTTTCGCGTCTCTGTTACGTTTGGACCACCCCCAACCCATGTTAAAAGATAGAGCCCTCCAGAAAAACAGTACAGATCTTACGATAACGCTAAGAGGACGACACCAGCTGCAAGTTTAAGCGTGAGACTTTTTCGCGTCTCTGTTACGTTGTAAACTTTAAAAACTTTGCCCCACCACGAAAAGTATAACGTTTCTCATTGGAAAGACAGAATTTTTGTAGGCGGAGCTTAAGGTTAACATTGAGACCCTGACTGGTCAGATGAAAACACAGCCAGATAGTTTTTTTTAAACCAACTTCGGTAAATGGTAGTAAGGAGAAGTTAGGAGAAGTTAGTTACTTCCGAGACGGTGAACTGGATGGCTGCTGCGCCGGCAGCTGCCCCCCCCCCCCCCCCGAAGCTCCCTAACCAACGACAAGGTAATGAACGCACACGATGCCGCATAACAGCGCATACAGCTTCACTCAGAACTGCAGAAGTCTCATCTCTTACACCCCGTTTTTGCGTAATACTTGTGTCGATCGTAAATTAAAGCTCATGGTGTTCACATTTGCCACTTGAAGTAAAAATCTGAAACGCGATGATTTCTCTGTTATATAATTATTGAGAAGTGACATCAGCCACTGTAATTTACGACAAAATAGATAAGTAATTAAAGATAATTGAGGGTCACTGTAGACCATTTTGATAGTTTTCTCTTTTGTGAAACTTCATTTAAACCTAGATTATAGATGTGATATGGCATAGATCATCCTTCGATCCATTGTAGAACTTGGAAACCCACTCAGGGAATATTTTTGTTGAACGCAATTGGTTTTTACCATCCTGTATTAAAACATTTCCTTTTATCAATAGTGCAATTTATAAACGATGTTTTGTGAGCAGAATAAAGTTTCTAATGGTAAACGTAACTGATTTTTCGACGTTATTTTACCAGCTAACTAAAAATAGGAAAGCCTTGAACCCCTTCCACTAAATTTAGTTAGTATTAAGATTCTTTTACAGGGAGTGCAGTGGAGCTGACGCTGAGATCATTAAGTACTTGATTATATCATCGCTAGTCTCACTGAACTCTTCTGAGTTCTACATGTCATGTGTGGTCTGGCATCTCCTTACTAGCAACAGGTCCCAGGTTCAAACAGTCAATTCCCTAAAAAACACGCTCCGTCGTTCCGCGAAAGTGGTAGGGAGACACGATATAAAACAAACAGACACCACCATGAATATTAGAGCTAGTCTGTGTTCCTCCGGACGCATCGGCGTGAGTCATCTTCCTCTCACAGAAAACACACCTCTCTGTCGTTCAGATGTATGAGTGCTATTCGGAAAATGATGAAAGATCGGTCGCGAAATGGAAACCACAGACGTTTTGGGCAGTGTCTCTAGTATGCCTATCGTTCGCATCGAGAGACTCTTTTTCAGTTGTGAATGCACTGTGAGCGAGTAAATCTGCCTAGAAAAACAATGTCTCCCGCCAACTAGGAGGGCCCAATGAGACGCTTCACCTTAATGAATGCAGCTCGCCTAACACAACTGCCACGGCAATTCACGGCCGCACTCTGCAGGGGCACTGAAGGCGCTCCTGTAGCCTTCTCGATGGGAAGTATTCGATCACCCACAACACAGCCATAATTGCCTCGTCCTGAGTATCATCTCTGTTGACGTGAAACGCTGGGTACGAAGACAACACTTGGGCGCAGGCTACGCGCTATGGACCTAGAGATTTATCAGAAAGCACAGGCTGCTGCCTTTTATGACGATGGTGAAGGAAATTTGGTACAACGCTCCGAAAAATGTCTAAGTCGGAGCGGCGACTATGTAGTGAAGTACTGGGAAGATGTAGCTAAATGTGCAAGGAAAACAATTTAGATTTTCACTGTGGGTTCCATTTCGCGACCGATCGTTCTTTACTTTCCGAACAACCTCCGTATTCCAAACCCCAAACTAGCGGTGTTGTAACAATTTCGTATCAGGAAGTGTTCGTTTCACTACTCAACACTATGCGTTGCGTCGGAAAGACTACGTCCACGTTCAACACCACGTTTTGGTCAGAGAGATGGTTTTGGTGAGTGGCGAGTGAGGCAGTGGCACTTGACCCAGGTATTAGTTCAGCACAATGTGGTACGGTGAGTTTATGTTTCACTTATATTATTTTTTATGTTTTCTCTCGTTGTCAGAGATACTTGTGTGAGCTGTGGTACAAGATGTTTAAAGTTACTTTTGTGATGCCACAGGAACACCTTGACTTACCCTTATTTAGAGGTAACGTTGGACGAGACAATCTACTGCCAGGTGTCGATTTGTAATTTATCTGGGTATGAGTTGCCGGCCACCGGAGCTGCAGGAGCTATTTGTTCTTCATATAAACGTACTGGTCATCTGTCTATTCTTTGTATCGAGTGTAGATGGGCAATGTTTCGCGGGAGGAATGACCTTGTGTTTAAATTTTTTTGTGTAGATTTGAATGGGAGTACTGTATTGTCTTGCTAAAAAAAATCAGTTGCATGGAGGTGAAAGTAGATCACGCAAAATGCTGGAAATACGTACTTCTACCACAAATGCAGTTGCTGCCTTTTTCGGCATGTGCAAGCGTTAAGGGTCAAGATGGTTTACTCAGTGATAAAACAAAGCACTAGGCTTTACCAGAAATATAGGCCCTTAGACAATGTGTCTAATAGCGTATTTTAAATATGACAGTATGCCATCTTAGGCATTGTATAACACTTAGAACACTTGATAATGGCACCCTGAAGCCGAAATTATGATCGCGTAAATGTAACACTGCAAATAAAAGAAAACAATCTAATGGCGGTACTGAATTCAAAGAAATTTGTTATGACTATGGCCCTCATTATGAAAAAATTGTTAAAAGAGCAGTTTGTGAGCACGAGGTAAATTTCGACCCTAACCCTGAGTTAGAGGCTCCCTCGCAATCAGAATCTCGGGAAAGTAAGTATGGAATGAGAGTGCCTTCTGTTTCGTATGACCCAGCAGTGGTCGCACTGATTAATACCTTCCCAGGAAAGAAAAGCGACGACATGAGAATTTGGATTAACGATATTACGGACGTCGCGGGAGCACTTTGGTGGTCAGATGAAGTAACCCTGTATCCTGGTAACATGCATTGGGCGGAGGACGCCAAACTATATGTTGTCTAACACGAGACATTTAATACAGCACATACGTTCCAGCAGTCGGCCACGGGATTGCTCCAGCGGTACCAAAAGCAGAACAGTGAACTACTCTTTCGGGAGAAACTAAGTACGTTGTCGCTGCAGCGCAATGAGTCTGTGGAAGCGTTCTGGGATAGAATCCGTGAGCTGAAAGCAAAGACATATGCCATACCCAGAATGTAAACGCTGATAGAGTGCTGTTACATGAGGCAGAAAATAAAGCGGTGGATGTTTCTTAGCTTCGTATATCCGCTGAAATGTCTCGGAGGGTACAGATGGAGAACCCAAAGGACTTAGTGTCGGTTCTTAGTATCGCAACACTTAAAGGAGGTGTGTATGGTCACAAAGAAGATAATGGACCATCGCGTATTCGCTTCTGAATTGAAGTTATAAACATGTGGTCGGGAGAAGCATATTTTATTTTATTTATTTGTTTACACATCAAGTTCGATAGGACCAAATTGAGGAGCAAATCTCCAAGGTCATGGAACGTGTCAGTACATGAACTTACAACATAAAAGTAGTAACACAAAAAAATAAATGTTCATCAACCTGAAAAAAGAGATCTGTCCATAAGTTTAACTAAACGCCATCAGCAATACAATAAGAAACAGCTTAATTTTTCAAGGAACTCCTCGACAGAGTAGAATGAGTGACCCATGAGGAAACTCTTCAGTTTCGATTTGAAAGCGCTTGGATTACTACTAAGATTTTTGAATTCGAGTGGCAGCTTATTGAAAATGGATGCAGCAGTATACTGCACACCTTTTTGCACAAGAGTTAAGGAAGTCCAATCTAAATGGATGTTTGATTTCTGCAGAGTATTAACCGAGTGAAAGTTGCTTATTCTTGGGAATAAACTAATATTGGTTACAAGAAACGACAGTAAGGAGTATACATATTCAGATGCCTATGTCAAATTACCCAGACTCGTGAACAGAGTTCGACAAGAGGTTCGTGAACTCACACCACTTATTTTTGCACGAACCGCCCGTTTCTGAGTCAAAAATATCCTTCTGGAATGGGAAGAGTTGCCCCAAAACTTAATAACATACGACATAATTGAATGAAAATCAGCAAAGTAGACTAATTTGCGTGTCGAAGTATGACGCACATTTGATGCCGTTAGAATAGTAAAAATGGCAGTATTAAGTCTTTGAACAAGATCCTGAACGCGGGCTTTCCACGACAGCTTACTATCTATTTGAACACTTTCCGCTGAACTTATATCCGGCCTTAGCCAGCTTTCTGTACCTATAACAATATCAGCCTCAGTACATTTTGTTAGCGCTTCGGGTTCTGGTTCCTTGCCGATACAGCTGCGACAGTTCATAAGTACGATATTGAAGTGTTCCCTGTCCTGTGTCGGACCTGTTTGTTTTTCTTTCAGAGAGCTTCTAATTCAATGGTTCTCAACGGGTGTGTCATGAAACAATAGTATGTCTCGATATTTGATAGATTCTGCACCATTCTTCTGAGGGTTTATGATATTGCTAATAAAAATTATTGAAGTAATTTCACTGAATATTTACTATTAGAAAAGAATAAACACAACATATAGTATTATTCCCGAACATAAACATATTTTCAGGCTGTTTATTGGTTAACGCTTTGCAGCTATGAATTATCAGTGAGAAGTTGAACCTGTCGCTTTTCACACAAAGGTTCAGTTCGTGGTGGAATTGAAGATAACCACACAGGAACTTTATGTTCAACGACAAGAAATCTCTCTCATATGTTTTTTTTACTTTTTTTATTTCGGTCCATTCTGAAAATCGATCACACAAATAAGTGGCGGAAATTTGATACAGGGTATTATCAGCTTTCATTTTTATTACTGAGTCCTCCTTCTTCGCTAACATCCAAAACATGATAAGAGGTAGTTCATCGTTCGGTGGAAAAGTTCGCTCTGTCTAGAGTTCTGCGAGCTCCACTTCTCCTTCTAGCGAAAGGTCGGTTTGGATTCTTAAGAACCAGCTAAAGGATTGTGGAACCAATCATATATATGGACAGTTGCCGAGGGAAAATATTGTGCCATATTATTCTCAATGAACAAGAGGCGATTTAAAGGGGATTCGTATGTTTTCTCACCATGTAGCTCTGCCTCGAAAGCAAGAGGAAACCTCATTTCCATATTGTAAATGTTTTCAACAACCCGATGAGTTTATCACTTGACGTCAGCACAATTCCTTCTTTTCCTTATACATCTTAGCAGGTCACTGCATATACGCATGTCGCTAAAAAAGCCCCAAAATATGCCACAGCACGGACAGGGCTGTCGTACCGTTTGTGATTCGTACGTTAGTCCCCTCTCAGTGCTGCCAATTCGTATGTCAGTGTACAGCGGCGCCTTGCTACATTGTGTAAGGTTGAGAGAACAAAGAAAGATTGAGGGCCACTGTTCTAACTAAAAAAACACCCAGGCCATTCTTTACAGCCCCCGTTATGCGAGTAGACTCCTCATGGGTGTAATGAACCACTGAATTATGAAACAGATCCCGAGACTGCCCTACGTTAGAAGTTTAGGAATTTGCAGCCTACACTCTAGCAAAAACCTGTGAGCCTCTGATTCAGACCCTCCGCTTGGCTTCAACTCGCAACCACTTCACGAAGTCCCCGGAAATATAAGAGAATCTCTTAGGTTCCACAGCGACATGTATCGTCGGTACTGACATCAGCCACAGCCAGCACTTTGTTGTATCCTGTGCTTCTTTTGGCATCCGGAAGGATCCATTCCAAGTCAGGGCTGACATCCTCTGAAAACTGGGTTTCTCTCCTCCTTCGCAGCCATATCCCTAAGGGCACCCTCTAACTTATAATCCTATTTTGATGTGGTCATATATTGTCAACCGTGTTCCTTGAGTTAGGTTGGCGTTTTGCAAATGAATTTACAGTCAAGAGAAGTGATGGGACTTCTGAAAAACCCTATAGAAACATGCTGATATCCATACACCCTTCTACATTGATAGAGTTTTTTTTCTTTATTCCCTGATGACAAAATAAACCATATTTCAATTTGAAGCTAGTCACATGACTGAAAGACATAACCTAATCATACAATGTAAGCTTTCATGGCCGGCATTGGCTTCACTTCGCCGCTTTACCTCCGAGGATGTCTCCCGCAGCCGGAGACGAAAGTCAGGAGAGAGTTTTACACTTCCCCCACGGCCTATCAGCCCCGAAGTTTTAAGTGAAGACATAATCTAATAGAGATAATTGAAGAAGGAATTTAGTGTTTCAGCATTCTCTCAGTCTTATTCCGTTCTGATGCCATTAGACCACTCACTGTTCTGACAGATTGATTTGACCCATTACGTTATTTAAACTAAGACAAAAATTTTTTACGATTTTCCGACAGATCGATAGGCAGAATTTTACTTTCGCATTCGTTACACATATCTATTTTTCTGCCTGCACAATAACTGTGTTTTCTCTCAGAGTTACTTTCTGTCACTATCGAACCAAGTTTTTTTTGTTTTTTTTCTTTTGCTTTTTGTCGAACACCCTTCACCGCTATCCACTTGCACTTTCAGATATGAATGTTTCTTACTGATTGCTCAGGTAATTTCAAATTTGTTTATTTTTCCTGTTTTTAGTCAGAAATATATTTCTTGCATTACATTTACATTTACACTCTTATTCAGTTATGCTGTAATAGGTTTGTGATATTTATTGGTAGCCGAGCGGTTCTAAGCGCTTCAGTCCGGAACCGCGGGGGGTTGCCACGGTGGCAGTTTCGAATCCTGCCTCTGGCATAGATGTAAGTGATGTCCTTAGGTTAGTTAAGTTTATGTAGGTCTAAGTCCAGGGGACTGGTGCCCTAAAATGTTATAGTGGTTAGAGCCGTTTGAACAATTTTTTGATATAATTCGGTACTCTACTTTAACTATCATATTTGGGTCTATCTGTTATCAGGAGACGTAAGAGGTAACCCTTACTGTCAGTTTTCTAATTAATTGAAGACAATTTTCAGGCTAGACATTTAGAGGAATTGCCTAAGATTCCCTATTATCCTGAACATATAAAATTATACAGCATCATAATCATTCCATCAATATTACAGTGCTAGAACTTTGTTCTATTTTAGCTACGAGATTTAGAAGTTGTTCACATTTCAGAAAATATGCTCCTCGAATGGCATTAAGATTACATCTTTTAGAGGGAAACTCAATGAATTAGCAGTACTTTGAATGGCACAGGCAGTATTTTGTCTCTTTCTTTCGTACTTTTTTTAATTATTTCAATATGATCATCTTTGTGGTAAACAGGCTACAACGCTACGAATAGAATTCGGAGCCGGTAAATTGACTCAAAGGTCGACAGGTCTCGTAATTTATGAGACAAATAACCTCAGGCGTTCACATCTGTGGCTCTTAAGAGAGAGTTTACCGTGTTACGGAACAGCACACTCCATTCTCCAGATTTAGCGAACGATTCGTAGAGTGTAAATACGGCGCGGGGAAGTGGAACGAGGTGAAACCGGCCAGAAGGAGCGAGACGGAGACGTAAATGTCGTTACGTGGAGGGCTCTGCCTCCAGACTGGCGCCGCGGCAGGCTCCATTCAATTATTAGTCCTGCTTTGAATCCGCCGCGTCCCACGTACCTCGTTATTTCACTCGAAATTAAAGGAGGCGTTTTATTGCGATAAAAATTCTGCTGTTGCAGAGATGCAACACAGACGACTGATTCACCAAAGACAGACGAACTCTGACGTCTCGAGGCATCTGGTACCAACGAATTGAAGGATACTATGCCCATGGAGCTTTGTTTACTACTTTATTCTTCGCAAAATGTAAAATTTTACGACCAGCATGTTAAGAATGGCAACAAAACTATAAAATAATTATAGGTAACTCAGTTCTTATGTGTGTGTATGTGTGTGTGTGTGTGTGTGTGTGTGTGTATATGTGTGTGTGTGTGTGTGTGTGTCAGGACTTCGATTCATCAGTTTCTTTTATCAATACATTACTGGCCATTAAAATTGCTACACCAAGAAGAAATGCAGATGGTAAACGGGTATTCATTGGACAAATATATTATATTAGAACTGACATGTGATTACAATTTCACGCAATTTGGGTGCATAGATCCTGAGAAATCAGTATCCAGAACAACCACCTCTGGCCGTAATAACGGCTTTGATACGCCTGGGCATTGAGTCAAACATAGCTTGGATGGCGTGTACAGGTACAACTTCAACACGATACCACAGTTCATCAGGAGTATTGTGACAAGCCAGTTGCTCGGCCACCATCGACCATACGTTTTCAATTGGTGAGAGATCTGGAGATTGTGCTGGCCATGGCAGCAGTTGAACAATTTCTATATCCAGAAGGGCCTGTACAGGACCAGCAACATGTGGTCTTGCATTATCCTGCTGAAATGTAGGGTTTCATAGGGATCGAATGAAGTGTAGAGTCACGGGTATTAACATATCTGAAATGTAACGTCCACTGTTCGAAGTTCCATCAATGCGAACATGAGGTGACTGAGACTTGTAACCAGTGGCACCCCATTCCATCACGCAGGGTGATACGCCAGTATGGCGATGACGAATACACGCATCCAATGTGCGTTTACCGCGACGTCGCCAAACACGGATGCGACCATTATGATTCTGTAAACAGAACCTGAATTCATCCAAAAAAAATACGTTTTCCTATTCGTGCACCCAGGTTCGTCGTTGAGTACACTATCGCATGCGCTCCTGTCTGTGATTCAGCGTCAATGGTAACCGCAGCAATGGCTTCCGAGGTGATAGTCCATGCTGCTGCAAACGTCGTCGAA
This sequence comes from Schistocerca gregaria, assembly GCF_023897955.1. Lineage (NCBI taxonomy): Eukaryota > Metazoa > Arthropoda > Insecta > Orthoptera > Acrididae > Schistocerca > Schistocerca gregaria. The sequence goes on along the minus strand of NC_064924.1, from coordinate 590,420,345 downwards.
CTGTTCATGCAGATGATTGTCTTACAAAGGTCCCCACCTGTTGACTCAGGAATCGAGACGTAGCTGCACGATCCGTTACAGTCATGTGGATAATATGCCTACAATCTCGACTGGTAGTGATGCGAGGCCGTTGGCATCCAAGACGGCGTTCCGTGTTACTCTCCTGAAACTCTGCTGAACCCTCCGATTCCATATTCTGCTAACAGTCATTGGATCTCGACCAAAGCGAGCAGCAATGTCGCGATACGTTAAACTGCAAACGCGACAGGCTAAAATCCGACCTTTATCAAAGTCGGAAACGTGAAGGTACGCTCTTCTCCTCCTTACACGAGGCAACACAACAACGTTTCAACAGGCAACGCCGGTCAGATGCTGTTTGTGTATGAGAAATCGGTTGGAAACTTTTCTCACGTCAGCACGTTGTAGGTGTCACCACAGCCGCCAACCTTGTGTGAAAACTATGACAAGCTAATCATTTGCATATTACAGCATCGTCTTCCTGTCTTTTAAATTTCAATTCTGTAGTACGTCATCTTCGTGGTTTTGCAATTTTTTTGGCCAGTACTATAGTTGTATTACCTGCGCTACTTTCGGTTCCCTTTCTTACTATTAATCCTTATCTAAAATTTTATTCTATGTCGTGCAATGTTATTTCGACGTGCACTCACAGATTTCGCGGCAATGTGTGCAAATCCTAAGTCGACTGAGGTCCCATTTATGATGCCTGCAAGAGCCCTGAATATTAGCTTGCGGTCTTATGGATCTCATATATTCAATGTATCGTAGATGCAGAGGAAGTTACATACTGCTCCGCCATGAAAAAAGTACAGGCTTGGATTTCGAGAATGTTTGTATATCTCACACAGCTATGGGCAGAAGGCAGTAGTTAAGACACCATCGACTAACACATCGGATGGCAGGCGCGGACTAAGTTGATATTTATTTTCCAAGTGATTCTGCGTGGCGGACTTACGACAACACGCGCAGGCTGGAAGGTACGGCCCGGCGGGCACTGCAGACAAATGTAAAGTAATCAGGGCAGACAGTCCGCTGTGGCCGAGGGGTTCTAGGCGCTCACATATTAAGTCCCATAGTGTTTAGAACCATTTGAAACATTTAGTCAGGGCAGCAAAGGGCACAGACGTGCTATGAAGAAACTATGCGTCGCAGTTAACAACAGAGCCTAGTGACTTATGAATAGGGGCCGTGGGGCCTGAGGAAAGCTGACGCTGTGTGACTGTAGGCTTTCCTGGCTTATACTACTGATGAAAGTTTCTCGGGTCTCCTGCCGGATATTTGACAAGATACGGCTCCTCCACGCCCACACTAACGTTGTGGCCAAACCAAAAGTTCTACTGTCAACTGCATATAAAATGTAAGTTTTCGAATCGTGAGTCACACGATGCGTGCTGTAATGTTATCCATGCGTCTGGGTGTGATTACTCATTGACATGGTCCACCAAGAGACAAAAGTAGACGAAAGCGATCGAAAGGCGGCGGTATGTAAGGGCAGAGGGAAAAAAGTACCAGGGCAAGCACCAGGGAGAAAAAAACTCTGCTGATTATGTTAGTGCCAGGTACCGCGAATCGCTACCTTTGTCGTTGTGGAAGCTCGTTGTAGGGCTTGCTGCAGCTGCTGCGTCCCTGTAGCAGTTCAAGGTCGTCATACATTAGTGGGCGATCGGTCATACATCAGCTCACAGTTTGGGGGGGGGGGGGGTGGCTGGTTTGCGTGCTGTGTATGGTACGTTTCCCCGGCGGTTGCTTGTTTTTCGGCGGGTCGACCATCTGGGCTTACCAGTAGTAGCTGTGTTACAGGGGCTCGGCAGTGCTGCTGTCGACCAGAGATGTATAGTTTGTGGCTAATAGTGTCTTTGGTCTATTATTTTTCAATCTATAGTTGTGGTCGTAGTTACCCAGAGAAAGGATAAGCGTGTTACGCATGTGTCTCGTGTTATTATACAGTCGTGTGGAGAGTTTTTGCAATACTTGCAAGATGGTATCCAGCCAATATTCGCGGTGAAGGTCCGCGGTGTGTAAGTAGCGCGGAGCGTTCATTATGATTCTGAGTACATTGTACTGTCAGAGCTGCAGACGGTGGAGGCGTGTGGGCGCTACGTATCCCCAAACAGGGGCCGCGTACGTCATCAGGGGCCGAATAAGTGTCATGTATAAGTACCTAGACACCCTCCTATTCAATGTGCTACGTCTGTTAAGCTTAGGGTAGAACTGTTTGAGCTTCGCGTTTGCTTTGTCGGTCACGTGTTAAATGCGGTCCCCCCAGAGTTGTTTCCGGTCCAGCCAGACACCGAGGTATTTGACCTCCTCGCGGAAACATATTGGGCCTGAATGTAGTGTTATTGGTTTGCTGTGCTGATGTTTGCGTGATACTTTTGGTCTTCTAGTAAACTGAACAGCTTCGCACTTGTCGACGTTTACTCTAACATGCCATTTCACTAGCCAAGGCTCGGCCGCTTGAGTGCAGTCTGCAGTCGTCATTTAATGTTAGATGGCTTCCAATCTTGCGCAAGGATGACAGTATCTTCAGCGTAGATTGCCACCGTCATGTCGTGTGTAGCTGGGAGGTCGTTAATACTTGCGAGATTCAGGAAGAGCGAGATATTTATACTCGCGGTCTCCCATCTCCGCTAGCTCTAGTGAGGCTGCGGTGGTGTGGCGGCGGGTGCTTGGTGGTGGGGTAGCGGCCGACTCCGGCTGCCGCGTTCGACTCCCAGTGTGGGCATCCTGTGTGCGTCTGTGGCGGAGGATGTTGGCGGGAGCGCCCCCGACGGTTTGTTGCTATCGCAGGGTTCCACGCTGCGCTTGGTTGGTATCCTTTATCCCTGTTGTCGCGAATCCATATTTCTAGGGATCCCTTATACTTACTTTCTTAGAAGCGGCTCGTTCGGCACATCACCCTCGTCTTTTCGAAGATGAGTGCTTCCTACATGCTGTGTTCTGCTATGGCTGATTTTCCTGTGTGTCCTAGTCGCACACATCTGATATGTTGTTCACAGAGTTTAGATATACAGCGCTGTGTTTATCCAATGTACTGTTTTCCGCATTCACATGGGATGCTGTATGTTTTGATACAGTGTTTGCCCAGAAACCGAGCAATTTTAGCTGAGAGCGGACACACGTACTGAAGCATCGGGAGACGTTTGTCTTCTCCTTCCTCGTCTGGGGTTCTCACTGTTTCATTCTACCTTTTTTGCGCCCTGTCGATCTGTGTTTCACTGCAGCCATTTTGGCAGAAGCCCTCTCTCAGGTGTTGCAGCTCCGACGGTAGGCTTTCTTTGTTGCAGATGGCGCGCGCCATTCGTACCAGGGTGGTTAGCACTGTCTGTCTTTCTGCTGGATGCTGGAAGCTTGCTGCAGGTGTGTCTTCTTCCTATGCACATTATGGCCTACTGAACCATCTACCTTTCCCTTAATTAGAATGTCAGTGAAAGGGAGGCATCCATTTCCCTCCCTTTCCATCGTAAACTTGTAAATTTGATATTCCGATGGATGCTATTTAGGTGCTCCAGAAACTCATCTAGCCCCTATTTGGCATGACCTCACATGACAAAAGTGTCATCGACACAGCGGAAAAAGTGTTTTAGTTTATGTCTAGCGGTTTTAAGGGCCACCTCCTCGAAATGTTCCACATACCGGTTTTCAATCGCCGGAGCCAGTGCGGAACCCATGGCCACACCAACGATCTGCGCCAGCGGTAGCAAAAGCAGAACCGTGTACGATTCTTTCGGGAGAAATTAAGTACGCTGTCGATGCAGCGCAACGAGTCTGTGGAAGCGTTCTCGGATGGAATCCGTGAGCTGAACGCAAAGACATATGCCGTACCCAGAATGTAAACGCTGATAGAGTGCTGTTACAGGAGGTAGAAAATAGAGTGGTGGATGTTTCTTTGCTTGGTATATCCGCTGAAATGTATCGGAGGTTACGGATGGAGAACCCAGAGGACTTAAGAGTCTCCTCTTAGGATCTTTACACTTATAGAGGAGTTGTATATGGCTACAAAGAAGAGAATGGACCATCGCGTGTTTGCTTCTGAATTCAGGTGTTAGAAATGTGGTCGGGAGGAGCATATAAGAAATGAGTTACGCAACCAGAGTGCTATGCGTATGTTACAGTGGGCCACTGGGTATTTGAGTGTAGAGGCACGAAGGGTGGAAAGCATCAATGAGGAAAGCAGCCGTTAATCGCAAATGGGTTATCTTTAGCAGTCGGAAAGCAATTTCTGTAGAAAGTAACACGGTACAACTTAGTGCTTGGACGGAATGTAGTTTAGTGGGCTTCGTGGTAGGAAGGAAACAGAAATTTTTCGTGGAGAAGGGTGTGAATGAGTCCTTTATCAGTCTGGACCTCGTCGGAAAGAGGAGAGTGTGGCGACCACGGTGTAGCATACATGGGGTGAGTGACTGTGTGTTGGAAACACAGGGACCGGCAATACCGCAGTTATCGGTCGGGAGAAACAGGTCCAACGACCACATGGAGATGTTGATATGCGTAGCTGATGGTTATGCATTGGTTAATGGGCTAGACGTTCTCGACAAACATCACGCTAACGTTGGTCTTTTGCAATGCACAGTGCAAGTCAGTGGTAAATTGCTTCAACTGGGGAAGCAGTTCCATCTGAGACAATTGCGCAAGGTTCACCTATCATGGGGGGGGGAGGGGAGTGGGGGGAGGTGAAACCAACTAAACTACGTCTTTTTTCAGTAAGTATTGATCAGCACAGACTAGCAGGTACGGGAAAGATGTGAGGGTTTCAGTGGATAATAATTTGCCACGGTAAACGTTATACACTCCTGGAAACGGAAAAAAAGAACACATTGACACCGGTGTGTCAGACCCACCATACTTGCTCCGGACACTGCGAGAGGGCTGTACAAGCAATGATCACACGCACAGCACAGCGGACACACCAGGAACCGCGGCGTTGGCCGTCGAATGGCGCTAGCTGCGCAGCATTTGTGCACCGCCGCCGCCAGTGTCAGCCAGTTTGCCGTGGCATACGGAGCTCCATCGCAGTCTTTAACACTGGTAGCATGCCGCGATAACGTGGACGTGAACCGTATGTGCAGTTGACGGACTTTGAGCGAGGGCGTATATAGGGCATGCGGGAGGCCGGGTGGACGTACCGTCGAATTGCTCAACAGGTGGGGCGTGAGGTCTCCACAGTACATCGATGTTGTCGGCAGTGGTCGGCGGAAGGTGAACGTGCCCGTCGACCTGGGACCGGACCATAGCGACGCACGGATGCACGTTAAGACCGTAGGATCCTACGCAATGCCGTAGTGGACCGCACCGCCACTTCCCAGCAAATTAGGGACACTGTTGCTCCTGGGGTATCGGCGAGAACCATTAGCAACCGTCTCCATGAAGCTGGGCTACGGTCCCACACACCGTTAGGCCGTCTCCCGCTCACGCCCCAACATCGTGCAGCCCGCCTCCAGTGGTGTCGCGACAGGCGTGAATGGAGGGACGAATGGAGACGTGTCGTCTTCAGCGATGAGAGTCGCTTCTGCCTTCTGCCTTGGCGCCAATGATTGTCGTATGCGTGTTTGGCGCCGTGCAGGTGAGCGCCACAATCAGGACTGCATACGACCGAGGCACACAGGGCCAACACCCGGCATCATGGTGTGGGGAGCGATCTCTTACACTGGCCGTACACCTGTGGTGATCGTCGAGGGGACACTGAATAGTGCACGGTACATCCAAACCGTCATCGAACCCATCGTTCTACCATTCCTAGACCGGCAAGGGAACTTGCTGTTCCAACAGGACAATGCACGTCCGCATGTATCCCGTGCCACCCAACGTGCTCTAGAAGATGTAAGTCAACTACCCTGGCCAGCAAGATCCCCGGACCTGTCCCCCATTGAGCATGTTTGGGACTGGATGAAGCGTCGTCTCACGCGGTCTGCACGTCCAGCACGAACGCTGGTCCAACTAAGGTGCCAGGTGGAAATGGCATAGCAAGCCGTTCCACAGGACTACATCCAGCATCCCTACGACCGTTTCCATGGGAGAATAGCAGCCTGCATTGGTGCGAAAGGTGGAATACACTGTACTAGTGCCGACATTGTGCATGCTCTGTTGCCTGTGTCTATGTGCCTGTGGTTCGGTCAGTGTGATCATGTGATGTATCTGACCCCAGGAATGTGTCAATAAAGTTTCCCCTTCCTGGGACAATGAATTCACGGTGTTCTTATTTCAATTTCCAGGAGTGTATATGGCTGAACCGCTCTTAAGCAATGAAGAGTTGGATAGTTCGCACTGTTTTATTTACAGGATATTAGCGCATATGAATGAGATTAATGGGGAACAGATTATTCCGTTTAGTGTGGAATAACTTTGGCGGAGTGAAAGTAACTCTGTCAATCGATGCATAATAGCCACTCTTGAAGTCTTGGAAGATGGGAACTTCTTAGGTCGAGCGTAGAGGAAAGCCACAAGCAAACCAGTGATAGGGTAATGTTACGAGAGGAACTAGATCTTCTGAAGGACAGGGTGCTAATGGCTATGGAGAACTTGTTGTTGAGGTTTATTGATTTATTTGGTGCGAACCGCGCTGATGCAACACCACATACCGAAGAGTAAGCGAAGTTTGGAGGAATGTGAAAATGGCAAAAACGAAGGGTTAGAGCGTCAGGAACAACCAAATGGACGCATGTGTGGAAAGGAGCTTCTCCCTGCCCGAACTTAATTCTAGCGAGTGAGTTCTCATTGGTTATACTTCTCGCCGTAAAATGTAAGTTGAAATGCTACGAAGGAGGCAGACCGGTAGAGCTGAAAAAACTGGAGCTGCGGAAAGAGGATTGATCATCAATGGCACAGGTTCTTATATAGCCGGTACGGTTTTTCGTTTTCCGGTTACGCTTACAGTCTCAGCTGTTATCACTGTCATGGAATATGTTGTGTTGTCCAGAAAGATCTCAGACGGTATTACCCGTTCAAAATTTAACGTATTTAAATGGCACACGGAATCGAATGATTTTGGAGTCTTTAGACAGAGTTACAGCAATGGGAGGAGGGATTTCGATGGAACATATATGGCATTATTTACACCACTATCGGGAAGAACAGGGGCACAAAGTACACACATAAAGATGTTTTGCATCACCTCGGTTCCGAGAATTCCGGAACATGTACAGGAAACTGGCATAGAGATCAACCTAAAGATACTTTCCGCAGTATTTATTGCTCATGGAAACCCCATATTCCATGTTCTACCACCATACAGCTCTACACGCCCTTACCTATAATACCGAGTAGCACAACCTCTTGCATTCATGCAAGCCTGTATTCGTAATGGCATCTTATCCACAAGTTCATCAAGGCACTGTTGGTCCAGATTGTCCCACTCTTTAACGGTGATTCGGCGTAGGTCCCTCAGAGTGGTTGGTAGGTCACGTCATCCATAAACAGCCATTTGGCAATCTATCACAGGCGCGTTCGATAGGGTTCATGTCTGGAGAAATTTCTGGCCACTCAAGTCGAGCGATGTCTTTATCCTGTAGGAAGTCATTCACAAGATGTACATGATGGGGGTGCGAGTTGTCATCCACGAATATAAATGCCTCACCAATATACTGCCCATGTGGTTGAACTATCGATCAGAAGAAGCTATTGTATCGTACAGCCATTACGGCGCCTTCAGTGACCACCAGCAACGTACGCCGGCCCCATGTAATGCTACCACAATACAGTAGGGAACCTCCACCTTGCTGCACTCGCTGTACAGTGTGCCTACGGTGTTCAGCTTGACCGGGTTGCCTCCAAACACGCTTCCGACGATTGTCTGGTTGAAGTCACATGTGACGCTCATCAGTGAATAGAACGTGACGCCAATCATGAGCGGTCCATTCGCCATGTTGCTGGGCCCATCCCTACAGAGCGCTGCATGGTGTCGTGGTTGAAATGATGGATTTTGCCTTGGACGTCGGGAGAGAAGTTGTGCATCATGCAGCCTATTGCGTACAGTTTGAGTCATAACACGACGTGCCGTGGCTGCACGAAAAGCGTGGTAGCGTTGCTGTCAGGGTTCTTCACAGCCATAATCCGAAGGTAGCGGTCATCCACTGTAGTAGTAGACCTTGGGCGGCCTGAGCGAAACATGTCATCGACAGTTCCTGTATCTCCTCCATGTCCGAACAACAACGCTTTGGTTCACTTCGAGACGCCTGGACGTTTCACTTGTTGAGAGCCCTTCCTGGCAACAAGTAACAATGCGGACTCGACCGAACCGCGGTATTGACCGTCTAGGAATGGTTGAACTACAAACAACATGAGCCGTGTACCTCCTTTCTGGTGGAATGACTGGAACTGACCAGCTCTCTGACCCCCTCCGTCTAACAGGTGCTGCTCATTCATGGTTGTTTACATCTCTGGGCGGGTTTAGTCTCTTCTCTGAACAGTCAACGGGGCTTTGTCTGTGATACATTATCCACAGTCAACGGCTATCTTCAGGTGTTCTGGGAACTGGCGTGATCTTTTTTATGTCTGCATTACTCGTAAGAGTATTGATTACCAGTTGTGGCGTGTTTCTATCAGGAGTTCCTACCATGCTTTTGCGTACTTCATTTCTCGGTAAGACGCAAGAGGGCACAGTCTGTACCAACACACGATTACCAGTAGAATGGTTGTTCGGCATTGGTCGGGGAAGCAGTTAGTTTCAAATTCTTAATTACTGCTTGAGGGATGATAAGAGATGAGTGGTAGTAGTAAAATATGGAAGGAAGTCATGTAAGGTAAATTTGCTAAACTGTCCTCTCGGAAGGGGAGAGGTATGCTGCACCACCTAGAAGTACTGGCATGGATTTGGAGAATTCGTGTAAATCTCGCGCAGCTATGGTAGGAAGGCTGTAGTTAAGGGACGGTCGATATTTATATATTACAAGCGATTCTGTGAGGAAGGCTTACGACATCGGTCGCAAGCTGGAAGGGAAGAACTGGGGCTCTCGATATGCAAATGTCAAATAATCAGGACTGCGGAGAACCCATACGCTGCAGTTACAGCAGCGCCTAGTGACATTTGCATAGGAAGCGAACGGGAGGAGGGATACCAACGTTGTAGATATCAAAAAGCACTTCGCTTGTCCTCTCCAGCCGGCCGCTGTGGCATGGCGGTTCAAGGCGCTACAGTCTGGAACCGCGCCACCGCTAAGGTCTCAGCTTCGAATCCTGCCCCGGGAACGGATGTGTGTGATGTCCGTAGTTTAGTTAGGTTTAAATAGTCCTAAGTTAAAGGGGATGGATGAACTCAGATTTTAAGTCCCATAGTGCTCAGAGCCATTTGAACCATTTGTCCTCTCCAGAGGAACTACGGCATAGGCGTAGGGGAAGTATAAGAAAGCGAGCCCAGGACTTATAGAGGACTGTCGTGGCGCCAATACGTCCGCTTCCAGAACCGGAGAGAATGGCGATTGTCTGTGGTGCAGGGCAACCACGACGACCTTTTGGTGATGGATATAGGCAGCCAACTGACCCGCTAAATCTGCCTCCAGACTCCGCTGCATGGACGCGTCATTGTTATGGCGGGGCGCATCGTACCTTGGAGCTAATACAGTGCGAGGAGAGGGAGGGCTGCTAGAGTTCGCTCAAGGATGCAGAGCTGTCAGAGGGCACTCAACGAGCTGTCCTGAGCGGACGGCCGGAGCTGCTGAGTCTCACTACAGCTACAGTGGCCGGCAGCATCCCTTCGGCGCTCCACATGGGCCCCACGAGTTGCGCTTGTGGATGCAGTCAGCCGTGTTCGGGACATGGGCCGCGGCTAACGCACGCGTCGGCCATCTAGGCGCGTTGTGAATAGGAGCGCTCCATCAGCAACGCTGGGCAACTGGACACCGCCGCTGCAGATCCCGGCATTCGCCTTGACGCTAACGCATGCACGGTGCGCGGCGCCGATTTCAGCAGAAGGCGACCTGTGTATTTTCAATGTAATAAAGACAATTACATAATTGCCTCGGTTTCTCTGCACGCTTCAGCGTGAGTCATATCTGTCTCTTCCAAACTATATGTCCGAGAAGTTATGATATATTACAACCCCTCATGTCGAGAGGTTGTAAACATGTACCATGTCATCGATGCTTCTAACAAAGTCTAGCATTCGATCTTGCGCTGTCTTACATTTGCACACTATCATGTAAGTGTCACTTATAAATATCGCGGAGCACTGCGTGAGCAACTGTCAAATTCAAGTTGGAACTGGACTGTGAAGACAGCGCTCGAGATATGTGCTAGCGGGCCAGAAATCGCCAATAAAATGACAGGCTGCACTTAGGAGCCGTAAGAGAAATATCATAGGGGGTTGGTTGAGGGGAAGCTTTACACAACAAAACTTACACAATTCTAAATAACTAACAAACTACCTTGTATAAAGAATTAATTACAATAACACACAAGTCATCAAAAAATTCAGGCAACAAAACCATCCGTGTCATTACATTAAATGAAAATATCTACATTAACATTACATTTATAAATACAGTGACAAATCATCATTCAGAATAGACGTCAATATGGAACGGATGGGCTGTAAGTATCCTCTTCACTTTAGGCATCGCTGAACCTGACTAGCTGCAGTCACCTAAAAAGAGTAACGGCCACAGGTTCTTCATATCATCAGTATTTCCACTGATCTGATGCTGTCCCACTTTCTGCAGCTTGTAATTTTTTCATCTCTAAATTACTTCCATATCCTCGAGGTATAATCTGTAAGGGTAATTACCACGGAATTACAATAAAAGAAGGACAAGCCCGAATATCTTGTTTCCTCTGCAGTTCTTTCCAGTGCTGTGTCATACGTCCCTACACTCCATAGGAAAGTACAGTGACGGCCCCCACGTTCATTCATTCTTTAATTGCTTTGTAACATTTCGCACTCGTACCGTAAATTCAGGACATTCGAGGGACTTGTGTGTGTTCTGCCCCATCAAAGTATAAACCTCATATCCTGTAATGGTTCAACAGCCTTATGTCTCGTAAAATGTCCTCTTACAGCACCAAATGAAGCATTCAGCTGGTCGGAGTGGCCGAGCGGTCCTAGGCACTACAGTCCCATAGTGCTCAGAGACATTTTTGAACATTTCGGATTGTAGCCTATCGCGATTGCGGTTTATCGTATAGCGCCTTTGCTGCTCGCGTTCGTCGAGATCAAATGACTGTTAGCAGAATATGGAATCTATGGGTTCAGGAGGGTAATACGGAACGCATTGATGGCCTCGTATCACTAGCAGTTGGGATAACAGGCATCTTATCTGCATGGCTGTAGCGGATCGTGTAGCCACGTCTCGATCCCTGAGGCAACACATGGGGACGTTTGCAAGAGAACAACCATCTGCATGAACAGTGCGATGATGTTTGCAGCAGTATGGACTATCAGCTCGGAGACCATGGCTGCGGTTACCCTTGACGCTGCATCAAAGACAGGAATGCCTGGGATGGAGTACTCAATGACAAACCTGGGTGCACGAATGGCAAAACGTCATATTTTCGGATGAATCCGGGTTCTGTTTTCAGCATCATGATGGTCGCATCCGTGTTTGGCGACATCGCGGTGAACACACATTGGAAGCGTGTAATCGTCATCGCCATACTGGTGTATCACCAGGCGTGATGGTATGGTGTGCCACTGGTTACACGGCCTGGTCACCTCTTCTTCGCATTGACGGCAATTTGAACAGTGAACGTTACATTTCAGATGTGTTACGACCCGTGAATCTACCCTTTAATCGATCCCTGCGAAACCCTACATTTCATCAGGATAATGCACGACCGCATGTTGCATGTCCTGTTCGGGCTTTTCTGTATACAGAAGATGCTCGACTGCTGCTCTGGCCAGCATATTCTCCAGATCTCCCTCCAACTGAAAACGTCTGGTTAATGGTGGCCGAGCAACTGGTTCATCACAATACACCAGTCACTTCTCTTGGTGAACTGTGGTATCGTGTTGAAACTTCATGGGCAACTGTACCTGTACACGCCATCCAAGCTCTGTTTAACTCAATGCCAGGCGTATCAAGGCTGTTATTACGTCCAGAAGTGGTTGTTTTGGCTACTGATTTCTCAGTACCTACGCACCCAAATTGCATGAAAATGTAGTCACATGTCAGTTCTAGAATAATACATTTGTCCTATGAAGACCCGTTTATCATCTGCATTTCTTCTTGGTGTGGCAATTTTAATAGCCAGTAGTGTAAATTTCAGGGATTAACAGCGATTACTCTGCTCCAGAATCTCAGCAGGTGGAAGTTAATATCGGAAAGGCTGGGAGATACGGGAAGATTTCAATTAGATTACATCATGGTCAGGCAGAGATACTCTGATTACAATTTTGTAGTGATGGCAAGTATTCTGAAATTTAAGAGATTATTCAGAAAAAAAATCAACGCGCGAAGTAGTGGAATGCAGAAGTGCTAAGGGAAGATGACTTATGCTTGAAGCTCGCTAAGGCTATAGGTACAGAGATAAGGAGCCGTTAAGTAGGCAGTTTGTTTGAAGAGAAATGTAAATCTCTAAAAAGTGCTATTACAGAAACTGGAAAGAAAAACATAATTACAAACTCGTCAACTGCCAAGAAAATATATGTAACAGAAGAAATATTTCAGCTGTCCATTGTAAGAAGGAAGCAAAAGATATTTAGGGGCATTCAGGAATGAAATAAGTAGGAAATGCAGAGAAGCTAAGGCGAAATGGCTCCATGAGAAATGTGAAGAAATATAAGAAAGAAAATGATTGTTGGAAGTACTGACTCAGCATATAGGAAAGTCAAAACAACACTCGGTGAAATTAAAAGCAACGGTGGTAATATTAAGAATGGAACGGAAATTCCACAATTAAATGCCGAGGATAGAGTGTATATGTGGAAATAGTACAATGATAGATGAAATAACAGGAGTCGATTTAGAAGAAATAGGGGATCCAGCATTAGAATCAGAATTCAAAAGAGCTTTGGAGGCCTTAAGGTCAAAAAAGGCAGAATGGATAGATAACTTTCTATCAGAATTTCGGCAATCATTGGCACGAGTGGCAACAAAACGACTTTTCAAGATGGCAGGTAGAATTGGATGAAGTATACACAGGAAATGATAGTGATTCAAAAATCAATTTATTCCACCGTAAATTTGTCTCAATATTTGAGAGTTTCTTTCCTGAAACATTATCCAAAAAATCTATTACAAAGAGAAGTACGCCATGGATTACTAAGGGAATTAAGATATCGTGTAAGAGGAAGAGGAAATATTTGGGCAGGTGAGAATAAGCCAGGATCTGACGTTATTGCTTACAACAAAAGATAGTGTAATATTATAATGGAAGTTCATGGTGTGGGTTCCTGTAGTCATGTCCCAGTTCATGAACCACGGGCAACATATGAGTGGCCAAGTAAGTGGTCCCGACAGTTGGGATACCAGTTACTTTGGAATAAGGCTGGGCATCTCGGACACATTCTGAGTCGTGGTCACCTTTGTGCTCATACGGCAAAGACTACCAAGTCCACCGGTTAGTCCCTCACCCGTTAGGGGTAAAACCCAATGGGACTCGGGCAAGTAAGGCTAGCAACCTGCTTCGCTGGTACTTTAAATATGATGCTGGCAACAATCAGAGCAAAATGCCTCGGACCTTTGGAGGTGATGGAGTCCCACCTCTAACGGACAGGGAGTCCTAATATACAACTTGGCAAAAAAAAGGGTAATGAGATGGGGAGCTATTAATATCAATGGGGGCTACAATGGGAAGAAGGTAGAGCTGGCAGAGGCTGCAAGTAAGATGGGGCAGGACGTTTTAGTTGTTAGTGACATTCGGGTAAGGGTGAGAGAGAAGAGGAAGTGGGAGAATACAAGGACTACCTGTCAGGAATCAAAGCAGGAATAGCACACTGGGGTGTAGGGCTTTACATCAGGAAAGAAATGGAACCTAGCGTAGTTGCAGTAAGGTATGTGAACGAACGACTGATGTGGATAGATTTGACAGTGTCTAGCAAGAAAATTAGGATTGTGTCAGTATATTCGCATTGTGAAGGGACAGATCAAGATAAGATCGATAGTTTTTATGAGGCACTCAATGACGTAGTTGTTACAGTAAAGGACAATGACAGTGCTCTGCTCATAGGTTACTTTAATGCCAGGATAGGAAATCGAACAGAAGGATATGAAAAGGTTACGGGTAAATTTGGATATGGAGGCCAAAAGGAACGGGAAACAACTCTTGGATTTCTGTGCCAGAATGGGCTTAGTAATCACAAACTCCTTTTTTAAACATAAGAACATTCATCGGTATACTTGGGAAAGCAGGGGAACCAGATCTGTCATTGACTACATAATAACAGATCAGGAATTCAGGAAGGCTGTGAGGAACACACGTGTATTCAGGGGATTCTATGATGACACTGATCATTATTTAATCTGCAGTGACATTGGGATTGTGAGGCCTAAAGTGCAGGAGGTCAGATCCATATGTAGGAGGATAAGAGTGGAAAAACTTCAGGATAAGGAAATCAGGCAGAAGTACATAACAGCGATCTCAGAAAGGTACCAATTAGTTGAATGTAGGCAATTACAGTCATTGGAAAAAGAATGGACAAGGTACAGGGACTCAGTACTAGAAGTGGATAAAGAATGTCTTAGAACATTAGTGTGTAAAAGTAGGATGAAGAAAACAGCTTGGTGGAATGACACAGTAAAGGCAGCCTGTAAAAGGAAAAAGAAGGTGTATCAAAATAGGCTACATACTAGAACTCTGGTAGACAGAGAAAGTTATGTTGAAGAAATAAACAAAGCCAAACAGATAAAGGCAGCTTCCAAGAAGAAATTTTGGGAATACTTTGGAAACAGGTTGGAGACTATGCGTCAAGGTACAGGAAAACCCTTCTGGAGTGTAATTAGCGGTCTTCGAAAGGGAGGTAAGAAGGAAATGGCAAGTATTTTGGACAGGTCAGGAAAACTGCTGGTGAATGCTGTGGATGCCTTGGGCAGATGGTGGTAATATTTTGAAGAGTTGCTCAATGTACGTGAAAACACGATCAGTAATGTTTCAGATTTCGAGGTAGAATGGGATAGGAATGATGATGGAAATAGGATCACATTTGAGGAGGTGGAGAAAATGGTCAATAGATTTCAGTGCAATAAAGCAGCTGGGGTGGATGAAATTAAGTCGGAACTCATCAAATACAGTGAAATGTCAGGTCTTAAATGGCTACACAGGATAATTGAAATGGCCTGGGAGTCGGGACAGGTTCCATCAGACTGCACCAAAGCAGTAATCACACCAATCTTTAAACATGGAAACAGAAATGATTGTAACAACTACAGAGGTATCTCTGTAATCAGCGTTGCGGGTAAAATCTTCTCAGGTATTGTTGAAAGGAAAGTGCTAGTATTAGTTGAAGACCAATTGGATGAAAATCAATGTGGGTTTAGCCCTCTTAGAGATTGTCAGGATCAGATCTTTAGCTTACGGCAAATAATGGAGAAGTGTTATGAGAGGAACATGGAATTGTATCTATGCTTTATAGATTTAGAAAAGCCATATGAGCAGGTTCCTAGGAGGAAGTTATTGTCTGTTCTACAAGATTATGGAATAGGAGGCAAACTTTTGCAAGCTATTAACGGTCTTTAGATGGATAGTCAGGCAGCAGTTAGAGTTTACGGTAAATTGAGTTCATGCTTCAGAGTAGTTCCAGGTGTAAGAGAAGGCGGCAACCTGTCTCACTGTTGTTCATATTATTTATGGAACATATGTTGAAAACAATAGACTGGCTGGGTGATATTAAGATATGTGAACACAAAATAAGCAGTCTTGCATATGCAGATTCGATTGGAAGTTAGCAAAGTAATATTTCAGAGCTAGATCAGAAATGTAAGGACTATGGTATGAAGATTAGCATCTCCAAAACGAAAGTAATGTCAGTGGGAAAGAAATATAAACGGATTGAGTGCCAAATAGGAGGAACAAAGTTAGAACAGGCAGACGGTTTAAGTACTTAGGATGCATATTCTCACAGGATGGCAACATAGTGAAAGAACTGGAAGCGAGGTGTAGCAAAGCTAATGTAGTGAGCGCTCAGCTACGATCTACTCACTTCTGCAAGAAGGAAGTCAGTACCAAGACTATGTCATCTGAGCACCGTTCAATCTTCGGACCAACTTTGTTGTATGGGAGCAAAAGCTCGTGGGATTCAGGTTACCTTTTTCTACAAGTTTGAGGTTACAGATATGAAAGTAGCTAGGATGATTGCAGGTACTACCAGATGGGAACAGTGGCAGGAGGATGTCCACAATGAGGAAATCAAAGAAAGACTGGGAATGAACTCTATAGATTTGGCAGTCAGGGCGAACAGGCTCAGATGGTGGGGTCATGTTACACTAATGGGAGAAGCAAGGTTACCCAAGAGACTCATGGGTTCAACAGAAGAGGGTAGGAGGAGTCGGGGCAGACCAAGGAGAAGGTACCTGGATTCAGTTAAGAATGATTTTGAAGTAATAGGTTTAACATCAGAAGAGGCACCAATGTTAGTACCTAATAGGGGATCATGGAGGAATTTTATAAGGGGGTTATGCTCCAGACTGAACGCTGGAAGGCATAATCAGTCTTAAATAATGATGATGATCATTGAGAGGTTGAGAAGCTTATGTGTCCCAACATAAATTAATCACGAGAGTAAGAAGATTAAAACTATATGGATTACGGTCATATGGGAGATGGGGCAGCCTACCATAGCAATAAAGCTAAATGATGACGTTGTGATTGATAGTTCACCAGTTGCAAGTATTTTTAACAATCACTTTCTCAGTGTAGCAGCAAAAATAGGGTTAAAGGGTTCAGTTGAAAAAGCAACAAAAATATGTTAAAAATGTAATTCTCCAGGACTTTAGGCCTTCAGAAAGAGCACCAACATCCCCCACTGAAATTAAGCGAATTATAAATATACTGAAAACCAAGAGATAAGGTGTGTTGATGGAATTTCTAACAGAATTTTGAAGTGTTGTTCTAATTTCATAATTAATAATTAATTTAATAATGAAATTAACGAGAATATGAAATGCTTTGCTGGCACAGGGAACTTTTTGAGACATATTGAAATATGCAATTGTCAAACTTCTTCATAATAAAGGGGACGAGAGTGACTTAAATAATTATAGATGGATATCATTCCTGACTTCACTTTGTAATATATTCGAAAAAAGTTAGGTATTCAAGATTAGTCTCACATTTAAGTGAAAAAAATTTACTCATCATGTCACAGTTGGGATTCCAGAATGGTTACTTGGCTGAGAATGCTATCTACACATTTACCCATCAAACAGTACAAGCTCTAAATATCAAATTATCGCCAGCTGGTATTTTTTGTGATCTGTCCAAGGCATTTGACTATGTGTTTCATGTCACACTTTTAGAATAACTCAGGTGCTATTGAATAGATAGCTACACACACACGGCTGGCTTGAATCATACCTAATGAACAGAAAGCAAAAAGTTGTGCTGAATAGCACAAATAACGGTGGGAAGGTGGTAAATTCTAGTGAATGGGGAGTTATCACAAATGGAGTCCCACAGGGTTCAATTTTGGGTCCTCTGCTGTTTCGTATTCATCTGAATGACCTCTCACTTAAAGTTCATCGAGTGGAACTAGTACTTTTTGCAGATGACACGATTGTTATAATAAATCCCATTCCAGATGAAGCAGCTGAAGATTTTGTTAAGGATGTCTTTCAAAGAATTATTAAGTGTTTCTCAGAAAACGGACTCTCCCCTATTTTTGAAAAAAAAAACGCTATATCCAGTTCTGTACAACGAATAGAGTCATACTGACAATTGGTGTAGGATATGAACAGGGCTAAGTTAAAAGGGCGGATTTCTCGAAATTTTTGGGTGTTCACTTTGATGACAACTTGAACTGGATGAAATATATTACTGAGCTTGTCAAACAACTAAGTTCAGCTTCTTTTTCTCTTCGCATAATGGCTAGTCTTCATAATAACAGATCAGCCTCCTAATGTACTTTGCATATTTACACTCAATAATGTCTTATGGAATAATTTTCTGGGGTAATCGCCACTTAGACATAATGTATTGATTGCAAAAAAGAGAGCAGTGGGAATAATTATGATGTTCACCCAAGGACGTCATGTAGGCACCTTTCCAAGGAGTTAGGTATTTGAACTGCACCATCACATTACATATACTCACTCATGAAATTCGTTACAGACAATCCATGCCATTTTGCGAAGAACAGGGACGTTCCAATCCGTTATTGAAGCTTGTCAAGAAAATCTCTTGACGGCGCATACCTAGAGGGTGCCGCAGCCAGTATATCGCTGCACTCAATGGTAGCAGCAAGGAAGCTCTGAAAAAGTATGAAGAACTGTACAATAAGGACCCCTTCTCAGAGTAAACGATCCAGGCAGGTGAGGAACTGATGTCTGGTATATCCGAAGCGAGAAAGGAAAGTGGTGTAACCTCCTACAAGAGACGGACATGAAGCACAGCAGTAGGAAGGCATAGAAACTGGTTAAAAGTCTCAGCAACGACCCAAGAGAACCACAACCAAATTACAGTAAAGTTACACCTGATCAGATAGCTCACCAACTACTCATGAACGGAAAAACAAAATGGAAGATCAGGAATGGCAAAATTAAAAGAAAACTGAACGAGGAGATTAGCTTTCTAGCTCTCCCGTTCTTCATTCAGGAGCTACAAGATGCCATCAACGATTTGAAAAACAATAAGGCTGCTGGCCTCGATGATCTCAGACCTGAGCAACTTAAACATTTTGGACCGGCAGTACAAACATGGATCCTAGAGCTAATGAATCACTGTATTACAACAATGCAACTTCCTAAACTGTGGAGGAAAGCTCGGGTTATTGCGTTACTAAAACCAGGGAAAGATCAAGCTGAAGTTAAACATTTTCGGCCTGTCTCACTGCTTTGTCATTTATTTAAAGTGCTGGAGCGAATGATCCTCAAACGCATAGCCGATTATGTGGACAAAGCCCTCATTATCGAACAAGCTGGATTTCGACCAGGAAAATCATGCTGTGGCCAAATCCTTAATCTCACACAGTACATCGAAGACGGCTATCAGAGAGGAGAAGTAACTGGGGTCGCATTCCTGGATCTCAGTGCTGCATATGACACCGTTAACCATAAGTTGCTTACCCAGGAAGTGTATGATGTCACTAAGGACTACACCCTTTCTATGTTCGTGAAATACATGCTACAGAACAGACGCTACTATGTAACCTTACAATCTAAAAACAGCCGATGGAGGAGACAGAAAAATGGACTTGCACAGGGTAGTGTCTTGGCTCCAATGTTATTTAACATCTATACCAATGATCTTGCCATCAGCCACCAGACATGAATGTTCATATACGCTGATGATGCAGCAGTGTCCACAAAGGATAAAACCTTTGAACAAGTGGAGGAGAATGTCACAGGAGCCTTAACAGAATTTGCTACCTATAACGACGGCAATAATCTCAATTCAAACTCTAGTAAATCTCAAGCATCCGCCTTCCATCTTAGGAACAAACAAGCCAAACGGAAACTCCGAGTCTTGTGGCAAGGGGAAGAGCTGAAACATACAAACAGACCAAAATACCTGGGAGTAACATTGGACAGAGCACTTACTTTTAAGCAGCACTGTCACAACACTAAAAAAAGGTCTGTGCCAGGAACAACATACTGCGTAAGCTAACAGGTTCATCGTGTGGACCTCAACCACATGTTTTGCGCACCACGGGTTTGGTGCTGAGTATCTCAGCAGCGGAATATGCAGAACCAGTTTGGAGGAACTCTGCTCACACTAAGCACGTTGACGTCGCCGTAAACGAAACTGTACGTATTGCCACAGGATGCCTCAAACCAACTCCCACAGAAATCATTTATCCCATCATAGGCATAGCACCACCCACTATCCGCAGACATGTAGCCGCCGAGATAGAAAGATCAAAACAGATGAATGATCCCCGACACCCGTTGCATATGCACCGAAAACAACGTGTCCGGCTGAAATCCAGCAGGAGTTTCATTGAAACTACTGACGAGCTCGCCACCAAGCCCGCCGCAAGGCGGCTATCTCTTTGGGAAGATATGGTGCCACACTCCACAATGGAACTACTTGAGGAGGGATCTGCAGGATTTTAACTACCTTTTACAACTTGGAGGTCATTAAACCGGCTGCGTACTGGAGTAACTGGGTGCAAATCAAACCTACTTAAATGGGGTTACAGTGATAGCGATAGGTGTGAATGCGGAGCAATACAGGACTGGGACCACCTACTGATTTGCCCAGATATGTCTATAACATGCACTAAAGATGACATTTTGAAAGTCAATGAAAAAGCAAACTACGTTGCTAATTACTGGGAAGGGAAGATGTAATTGGTGCATCCGGATACGGAAGAAGAAATTGAAGCTGTCAATTGCTCAGAAAGGAGTACATTATTTGGCAATAAAGTCATTGATCATTAGGCCCACAACATAAAGTGTCTGGTAGGGAGCAGAAGAAGTTTTAAATCTAGCGTAAAATCATTTCTGTTGGACAACTCCTTCTACTACATAAACGACTTTGTGTTTCAGAAATGATAAAAAAATGTACCTCTAAAAGTGATTGCATGTGTAGAACTCAAATTTCAATAATAGCTCTGTTCATGTGGTTATTCATATCTTCAAATCTGACTTCTTCCGCATCATATCGATTAAATAATCGGAAAAATGATGAATGGAACATTCCTAAACTAAACCAAACTAAGAGAAATGTGGAATATGAGACTCAGGTGAAATACTACCCTATTTCCCCCTTCCCCCAAAAAATAAAATAAAATAAATATAATACACACAATTCCGAAGGCGGCAAGACCTGGCAACTGCGAGAATCATCGCACAATCGACTTAACAGCTCAATCATCCAAGTTTCTGATCAGAATAACACACAGAAGAACGGAAAAAGCTGATGATGGTTTAAATGATGGCTAGTGTGATTTTAGAAAAGGATAAGTAACCAAAGAGGCGATTCTGATGTAGCATTTGATAATGGAAACAATACTGAAGGAAAATCAGCAGACATTCAAAGCTTTTTTCGACCTGGAAAAAGTGTTAGATAAATTCAAATGGTGCCAGAAGTTCGAAATTCTATGAAAATTAGGGTTAAGCTATAGGGAGAGATGTGTAATACACAATATGTACAACATCCAAGAGGAAGTAACGAAAGTGGAGTACCAGAAACGAAGTGCTGGAATGACAAATGGTTTAAGACATTACATACAGACATTAATGCCAGTACTTGTTCCATACATCATGAATATGACATTTTGTAATTGTGTGGAACATGTCAATTTATCATAAGTTCTTTTGACACAAAATATATATCAGTATTTGTTTACAGCTGCTAGTACATACCTAGAAATTCTGTTGAGTAGAAGGGGTTACCATTTATAAATCCTAATAATTTGTTTTTGAATGTTTGTTAGCTACCAATCAGACTTTTTAAGATATTTCGCAAATGACCTAATATTTTTGTTAGAGCATAATTCACTCCTTTCCGCGTCAAAGCAACTTTAATGCAGAATACAGAAAATCAGCCTTTCTTCTAGTGTTGTAGCTATGCTCTTCATTGTTATATTTTAATTGGAGTAGGTTATTAATAACAAATTTCATAAGTGAATATATGTACTGCAAATGTACACTGAATGTCCCGAGTTCCTTAAATAAATGTCTGCAAGGTGATCTTGTGTGGGCTCCAGCTATTAATCTGATTACACACTTTTGTCGAATCTATACATTTTCTCTTAGATACGAACTACCCCAAAATATTATGCCATCTGAAAGCATTGAATGAAACTAGGCAGAGAATGGAAATATATGTTTACCACCAAAATTTGCAATAACCCTACTAGGATAAGTAGCTGAATATAACCTGTTCAGCAGCTCGCTGATGTGTTTCTTCCAATTCAATTACTCATCAGTGCACACACCCACAAATTTTGAATATTCTGACTCAGCAACAGACTTCTGTTCATAGTCTGTATTTATTAATGGTGTTATTCTATTTACTGTACAGAATTGTATATACTGTGTTTCCTCAGAATTTACTGAGAGTCTGTTTGCAGAGAACCACTTAATAATTTATGAAAGACATTGTTTACTATTTCCTCAGCTGATTCTTGTTTGTTCGGTGTGATTACCATGGTTGTATCATCAGAAAAAAGAACTACCTTCATAAATGTAGTGGGAAGACCTTAGTATGTATTGAGAACAATAAGGGACCCAAGACTAATCCCTGTGGGACACCATTCTTCATACTTTCGCAGTTAAAGGACTCCACTGCGGATTTTTGCAGACTACCCGTTCCCTTAATTTCAACTTTCTGCATTCTACCAGATACATATGAATAAAACCATTAGTGCAGTGTCCCTTTTGTACCACAAAAACCCAAGCCAATCTAGAAGAATTTCGTAATTCATACAATCAAAAGCCATTGAGAGATCAAAAAATATCCCAATGGGTGACGTTCGTTTATTCAATGCATTCGTATTTGATCATTCAGCCATAAATAGCATTTTCTGTTGAAAAGCTTTCTTGAAAACCAAATTGACATTTTGTTAGTACTTTCGTTTTACATATATGTGATGCTATTCTTGAATACATTACATTTTCAATAATTTTGGATAAAGCTGTCAAAAGTGAGACGGGTCAGTATTTTTTAGCATCAGACCTAGGCCGATAGCCTTTTTTATGATAGGGTTAAACAGTAGTGTATTTAAGTCTATTGGGAGAAATGCTCTGTTTCAGTGAGCTACTATATATATGCCTGAGAATACTACTTATCTGTTGGGAAAAGTTTCTAGTACTATGTTGGACATGGCATGGAATAATTCTAAGCATTTCTTTTGAGTGTATTTATAATTTTTCTAATTTCAGTAGGAGAGATCGGTTGTGTTTCAGTGTTATCACTTTCTAATGAATAATTGGATGATATTTTTTCTACATATTTTCTACTTATGCTCTCTTGTTAACATACTTTTCATTTAGTTTCAAAGAAATGCAGTCTTTCTGTGCTCTCAGTTGCACTGTCTCCCTTATAACAATATTCCACATTGTTTTAATTTTATTATCAGCAGCGTTTATCTCAGACAATGCACGTATTTCTGGATTATCACCGTGCAGTAGTTTTATAATATTTCATTGTTTCTGGATCGTTACTCCTCCTGGCTATAGGATACATTTCCATTTTCTATTTACAAGATATTTTCATCCCTATAGTAATCCATCGCAACTTACAAGCACTCATCTAAATAGTTTGCTGTGATTTAACCTGCAATGAGGGATCATTTGATAAGTTGTACATCGTATATATAAATGTATAAAGAAGACTGACATTTTCATGTACACCTTGTAAATAGTTGTTAACACATATTGCATGGAAGGTGATGGATTGTCTTTATTATCAAAAGGGCGTAATGACTGATTGCCTGTACAAGTAGGGGTTGCAACGCCAGTAGAATTAAAATGGCAGACGTAACTCAATCCCTGGGTGAAAAAGCTCGCAAAGATGTGTTGGTCCTGCATAACACAAGAAATAGCCGAGACGGACGGCTGGGGCACCTGCGCGCTAAAGCACAATTCAGCGACGGCAATTCGGTATTGTAGCGGGGCTGAAAGGATAACCAGATAATACTTCGAAAATTCTGAAACTCTTGGACACCATAGGGAGGGACGAGTAATCTTTACCTCGGAAATCACGTAGGCTGGGTTACATCCAAGGATTTTTACTCTGAGGGGTTTGCCATTGTATGAATTCCTAATTAAAGAGGATAGGTATTTCCGCGCTGGTCGACAAAAGACTAAAATATGGTTGGGGCGTTTGGAATAATCTACAGAGAGGGAGAAACTTCCATGGTTTCCAGAATATAATTCGCCTTCTGCTGTCACAAGGGAGTGGAGCCAAACTTTGACGAGAAGCTTGTGGTGGAGAGGAAGAGGACTTCCGTTTTGAGTGCCCGTGTCTTAGGTCGCTCAGTACCAGTTTTTGTTGGTACAGATGAACTTGCTGTCTTTGCTATCAGCAGATTATATTGTTAGAACGGTTATTCACTATACTCTGGCGAACATATACGACTTCGTACTTTGCTCCCGGGTAGGGAGTCGTCGTTGAGTACGCAGCGTTCAATGATTGAGGGCACTTCTTCTGTCTATACTCACGTTGAGATGTTATTTAATTCTGTGCTTGTGGCTTGGAGTTCGCGTTTCTTGTCTGCAGAACACAGAGATGAGAAGTAAGTATTACAGTATACTAGTCAAAGGACTGCCTTCTGCCATCCTAGGTTTCATTGAGTTATTTTATTTTGTGGCTGGAGTTTTCCCACCGTCGCGGTCGTGTACCGGAACCACGTCTTCGACGCACTAAGTACGGTGATATTGCCAATTGCTTTGGCTTATTGGGGCTATAAAGCGATACAACTGCGATCACGTAAGTTTCATTTCCACTGAGTTTCCACACCAAGAGGAAGGACTCGAACCTCCAGCGGAAGGGGCGCGCAATCGGTGACATGTCACATTTAACCGCGCGGCCACTCTTCGCAGCATTCATTAATTAAGTGTCCTGTTCCAGAGATCTGTTTTGCATTATAGTAAGGCGCTATGTCATATACTGTAACTGGCTGTGCATCATCATCATCAGATAGACCATTATTAAAAGGAAAATTTTTGTTGGATTAATTTTATCTTTGTCTATAAAGACATTATGTATCAGTGCGCTGTTTTCCTGTACCACCAGAGAACGAAAATTAGTAACTGACATGAAACTGAAACAATCAAGTAATACTTCGGGGCCAAACTTTCTATTAGACTCTTTTTGAAAAGCTACATTGAAATTCCCACAAACAATAATTTGCTTCTCTCTGACAGATAGCACAACAAAGAAACAAAGCTTTTCAAAAATAGCAGAAAATTTCCCTATGGGGATCTGTACATAGCTACAATTATAAAATTGCAGTACTTAGTACTTGGTGACAAGTACATGCTTCTATACGTTGCTCTACACAGATTTTTTTTTAATTTCAACCTTTTTCACACTATGACACATTTTAACATATATAGGAACTCCTCCTGTCTCCAAAGTGTCTACTTACATGTGCTGAAAACTTATATCCGCCTACATTTTGCATTTCCATACCTGTGACTGTGTCATGTTCCGACAGGTATAGTACATCTATTCCCCTCCCAGTTTATAAATCTTCTAAACACACAAGAAACTAATATTTTTTTAATCCCTTGATATTCTGATGCTATGTACTAACATTATTTTTCATTGTACATTTGTGAGAATTTTGTTACCTACAGACATTATTTTCCACCGTACTGTTATGAGAATCTTGTGATATTCTAACATCTCTAGTACCTGCCCGTCTGAGCTTCTCATTAAGCTCAATTTCAATAAATGTTTTATAATTGGACCCTGATATTAGCTAAAAAGGTTGTTCTCTCTTGTGTTTCGGTGACACCCCCCCCCCCCCCCCTAAATATTTCGCTAGCATCCCAGACAAATTACCCTTCACTTTCCTACTGAGATGCAAGCCATGTCTTATGAAGTACCACCTATCAATAGCATCAACTGGAAACAAGCTTATGCTTGACAAACTAGTCGCCTCAAGCAGCAGATCGAGCAACACATTGACCTTCCTGACAGAACTGTTCAATTGGGGACAATCATGCCACTTGTAAGCAGGAACGAAGGCAACATTTGCATGGTCGATACCAGATCACTGTCAAGAGTGTAGCCCCTGTCAATATTATTTTCCTCTCTACCCACTACCACAACATGATCCTGCTTTGTAAAACCATTGCACAATGATCCTATACCCTCTGTCCCGTATTTAAGACTAGCACTGGTCTTGAAAATACTTGTGACCTTGTAGAGGACCTACTGTTTTCTGCACGAACTGGCCCACACCACTTCCACGACTACTACTCAACAACAGAACTCTTCTCCACCTCTCTACATGTTTGAAGCAGTGGGTTTCCTAGTGAAAGTCTCTTGAGTGCTGACTACACTTACATCTACTTGAGCCTCTTCGTCAGTTGGCTGAGGTAGCAAGACAAATCTAATGTTAGTGCCAATGATGAAAATGGCCACTGTCCTTTGCTACTACTTCCAATCTGTTTTCACCTATCTGCCCCATTGACCTCGCCAGTTCCTCCCTAGCACCATACAGTTTAGCCTTAAGGGCTCTAATCTTCCCTTCCTGATCAACTATTTTCCTATCCCTTGAACATAGTCTTCAATACTGTGGAAGAGACCCGTTCACTTCTCCATTTCCCATGTCACTACATTCCGCCCAATGGAACCATCCGTCACAAGAGCTGCACAGAATCACAGGACTAACTTTCACACGGTAGCTCATACACTTCTCGCTCATGGCTGTTAACAATATATTTTTACAAAATTTATCTTGGCAATAACAGTAATATTCTATTTACTACTGCCCACAAGAGTCACTAAATTTCCGTGAAATACTAATATACGTGTATACCGTTTTTATAGTAACGTAATACACTTCAACTAACGTTTAAAATCATAACTTGTATACCCGAAAAATTAGGCCTAAAATCACGTACGCGCGATACGTATTTCACGCGTTTTGAGAGGAAATAGAAGATAGAACTTAAAACCTGTAATTTGGGGCAATACTAATATTTGTAATGAATACAACCGAAATTGGTCACTTAACACTTAAGCGTCTTAAATTTGTATGCAATCCTACGTTCGCAGCATGCGGATATCGCGCCGTAGGCTATGTTTTGTGTTTTCGAAAAATACTTTGAAAAGAGTGAATCCTTCAATAGATAATATGAAACAGACTTTATTAACTTCCTTACGGCGTACTATTAACTTAATTAACAGTTGTTATAGGGTTACCTACTTAGCTCCACGAATTCAGTATTCAAGCGTGTGAGGTCTGCGCCAGGACAGCCAAACAGAGATGTAGTCTTTCGCCCCTACTGTTCAATCTGTATATCGAAGAAGCAATGATGGAAATAAAAGAAAGGTTGAGGAGTGGGCTTAAAATCGAGGTTAAAGGATACCAATGATATTGCTATCCTGAGTGAAGGTGAAGAAGAATTGAGTGATCTGCTGAATGGAATGAAAGGTCTAATAAGTACAGAATACTGATTTAGAGTAAATCGAAGGAAGACGAAAGTAATAGAAGTAGCAGAAATGAGAAGATTGAGAAACTCAACATCAGCATTGATGGTCAGGAAATAGATGAAGTTATGGATTTGTAGGCAGCAAAATAACCAATGATGGACTGAGAAGGACGGACATGAAAAGCAGACAAGCACTGGAAAAAAGGGCCAAGATCAGTCTATTAGTATCAAACATAGGCCTTAATTTTAGAAAGTAACTTCTCAGAATGTAGGTTTGGAGCACATCATTGTTTGATAGTGAAACATGAAGTATGGGAAAACCCGAACGGAATATAGTCGAAGCAACTGAGATGTGAAGCTATGGAGGAGTGTTGAAAATTAATTGAACTGATAAGGTAAGGATTGAGCAGGTTTTGTACAGAATCGAAGCGGAAAGGAATATGTGGAGAACACTAACAAGGAGTAGGGAAAGGATGATAGGACATCTGCTAAGACCTGAGGGCAAAAACTGTAGAGGAAGAAATAGATTGGAATACATCCAGCAAACAACTGAGGACGTAAGTCGCATGTGATACTATGAGATCAAGAGATTGACTTAGGAGAGGAGTTCTTGGAGGGCCGCATCAAGACAGTCAGAAGACATATGGCACAAAAATAAATCTTTATTAATGCTATGGCTAATTAATAAAGAGGTTTTACACATTTGACAAGCAAGTGTCGAGCTGTATTATTGAATTAGAGCTAGTACTCTGTAGTTGGCGAGAGTGATGTGTAGTCACATTTCTGAGAGATAAGAGAATCTGAAAATATCAGCCAGTTACAGACCAAACGGTTATGAATGAAAGTATTTCACATTACACTAGTTAGTCGGAATGGTCATCAATGAAAGTATTTCACATTGAGCGACGTTGGCTTCTAATATTACAAATTGGAATTTTAGACCGGGCCAACAACCTGTCTAAGGTTTACTTTATCCCTAAGCATCGTTAAATACTTAGTGCATCCATATCTATACACGTACGCCGCAAGCCACCATATCGTCCTTGGTGAAGTGTCTTGAACCACTGTTAGTTCCTGTATTTCCTCCTCGACTACCAAACGAAGCAAGGGAAAAACGAATGTCTATATGCTTCGATACAAGCCCTAATTTTCCATATCTGATCTTCGTGCTCCTTACACGAAATGTACATAGAACCTGTAGAATCTAACAGCAGTCAGCTTCAAATGAGAGTTCTGTTAATTTTTTTAGCAGAAGTGCTCTTTATCTGAAAATCTTGATATGAACTGAATTTTTTAAAACTGTACAAAAATTTTTAAAATTTAAATTCTGTGTCAGGAGATTACGCAGTAGGGCAACTTTCCCATATTTCGTCGCAAGGTACGGTAGCTGAAACAAATAATAGCT
This sequence comes from Schistocerca gregaria, assembly GCF_023897955.1. Lineage (NCBI taxonomy): Eukaryota > Metazoa > Arthropoda > Insecta > Orthoptera > Acrididae > Schistocerca > Schistocerca gregaria. The sequence continues at coordinate 590,391,785 of NC_064924.1, read as the reverse complement.
ACACTCATGACTCCGCTTCGAAAGGACTAAAATTATGTCAAAACGAATTGTTCACAAAATTTTCCTTCATCTTTTCGTCCAGATCACCACAATATACTGCACTTCTTGACGTAAATGTCAATGTAATTGTACTCAGAACCATAAAAACAATCATTCACACGGGCATCCAAATCTTCCTTCTCACTAGGAACGTTTCAATAACCGCAGTCGGAAACCTCCCAAAGAAAGGTGGTTGGAACTTAAATAGTGGCAACTACTTATTCACAACCGATACGAAAGAGTTACATCTTTCAAAGTAGTCACCAGCATTGTGTACAACGCGTTGCCAGCGATTCTGAACCGAATGCCACGAATTGGTTCGTTTATCTTCGGAATCAAAATCAAAGTCACGAGGACCAAAGTCCCGGGAGTATTGTGGATGGTACAGTACTTTCCAGGCCCATCGATCGAACAGAGCAGCCACAGCTTCCGCTATATGCACCCGCGCATTGTCGTGCAAAATGGCGGGTGGGTTGCGCAGAAAGAGTCGCCTCTTCTTTAGCAAAGCTGGTCGTAGACGATGCTCCAAAAACGAACCGTGATACGACCTAAGTCATTGTGACTTTGATTTGATTCGGAAGATGAAGGAACCTCTTCGTGGCATTCAGTTCACAACTCTTCCGCTCCATCCGCACCATCAACAGAACAGGCTCTGCTAACGGTATAGTACACCTTCCACATCGCTGGCAACGGGTTCTACACAACGCTGCTGACTACATTAAAGGACAGTAACAGGTACTAACATGTAACTCTTTTGTATCAGCTGTGAATAAATAGTTGCCACTGTTTAAGGTTCAATCCTCGTATTTAAGATTTATTCAGTTCCTTCCGTCCTTTAAATACAGACATCGCTGTACCAGCCATAATTTCCAAAAAAGTATTGGAAATTTGCAAATTACTGTTAAAATGATAAATACGCAATAGGGACATGAAGGCAGTCAGGTCTGATTCATTGTGTACTGGTGTATAGACCAAGTTGTTGAAATCAGCCACTGCAAATGTCACGCACAGACAGCGTTAAGGAAACCGGGTTATCTCTGGCTCAGTCAGTAACAGATGTAATTGGAAACATTTTCTAACTCGGGTTCCGTGCGCAGTGTTTTAAACGAGTAATGTAAATCACTGTATCAGGAGAGGTTACCTCAGGAGAGGGCGCCGTAGTGACACACGGTTCATCACAGTAGTTTAATGAGAGAGGTAATTCTGCTGACGGTTAACGAGATACCGTACACGCATTCTAGCCTAAGTTCCCACAAAGCTGGCGCCATCAGGAGGCACCCAGGCAAGCCACCCTACCCCTGGCAGTCTTGGCTCTTGGGTGCCACACTTCTTGGCTGCTAATACCGCAGCGGAGGTGGTGTAAGAGAATAAACCAACGGCGTCCGGGCTTCCTCCGCTCTTAATTAGAACTCAACGCCCTGCGGGATGCGCCCAACCGCCCCATTGTACACGCCCGCGGCGCAGTGAGGTGCCTACGGTACAGTGGCTGCTCGGCTGTTCGTGTTTAAATAAGCCGTGCACTGCAGGAAGTTTACGGCTCACACCTCTCACCTGCTTCATTATCCGTGCCGATATGCTATCGCTCGGCCCACCACTCCCGCCGACAAAGCAGCCAACTTCACCTCCGGCCTCCCACACCAGTCTACACCAACCCCGCACCTCACCCGCCCACCCCCTGCTGCCGCCGACCTGCAGCTCGGCTCCTCTTCTTGTTGCTAAGCTGCCGCCCTCTTCCTCTGCCACGGCTGCAGCCCACCCTGTTGCTCTCAGACCTTCAGACGCTCCTCCAACAATAAATTACACAGCTATGCCAAGTGCAGCCTGTAAATAAAGCATATGACTTAAGTGAGCCTTAACTTCGAAACCTTAGCAAACTTAAGCGAATTTGCTTAACTAACAGCAACGAGTAATCGTACGAGAAATTTGGTTAATGTGGAACAGTAGGACAGTATGGAATACCGACGTTTCTCGTATGTTAATATTGGTGTCTCATTTAAATTCTCTATACGGCTTTTGAGGTCTTGAATGGCGTTCTGTAGTTGCTATAGAATACTCGTCAGCATTACTTCGTACGTTGTTAGACAAAGTTTGTATTTTAGTTTTGAGAAAAGTTTTGCCAGTTAACCTATGAAAATTTTGAATTTACTGTTAGGTTGTGTATTACACGTTGCGATTAACCTTAAAGAACAATCAAATTGTAGTAGTTTATAATACACTTTGAATGTTTTTACTTACGATTACTCTTTAATAGTAGAAAGATATTTGTCCAGGATGGCATGTCGAGTTAAATGAAGCACCTATGCCTTCTGATGCAGTTGCTTCATATTATCACGTTCGTAGCATTTGGTGCTGGCTCATGAAAACCTATGGCTCCATCCTTGCTTGGACAAACCACCGCAATCGAAAGAGGGACAGTCTAATACTAGTGGCAGCTTTCTCCTGTCGGAGCAGATAAAATGCGATAATGTTTTTCTTTGTTTAAAAGACTGAGTGAAAAATGGGGTACCAGCTGCCTCATTGTACCTTCCTCAGCAAGTTTAAAAATGTTTCCATAAAGTTTGTCATGCAAACATATTGGCGGTTTTTTTAACATACAACTCACTTCAATCTTCGACATGGTCCCTTAATTAGAACTCACACTAATCCATTGGTTTAAGTTGCTCTTACTCATCCACTCCCAACTGTCCATTCTCACTCAGTCAGTCGGGCCAAACTCGTTGTCATTACCTCTTGGAGTCTCCCTTTGTCTCCTGTGTCACATCCACTGACCTCTTCCTTCTGTCGTACCACCAAAGTCTCCTCTGCCACTGCCTCCCTCTTGCTCTCTCTTACTGTTAATATCTCATCCCTTCCTCCCTTCCTTGCTACTGCTGCCGTTTCTTCTTACTGCTGCTACCTCCCTCTTTCTCGCTGTCATTGTCTTGTTTTCTAACTCTCACTACCATTGATTCTCAGCCTCTTCCACTCTCTCTTTCTCTTTTTTCTCCCCCTCCCTTCACTATCCTCTCCAACCCCCCTTCCCTCCGGAACAGCCTCCCTCAATCTTTCCTGAGCACTGTTCTGTCACTCTCAAATATGTTCCACTACCACTGTGGCTCTGTCTTTCTGTCTCTCATTTCGATTGTCTCCTTCGTTCTTTCTGAAACACAACAACCGTCTACTATGTTCCAGTAAACATGGTGTAAATTTTAAGCTGATGAACCGGAATTACTCGAAAAATAAGCTTCACACGAAAAAATGTGTAGAATGCAAAGTTGATTACTTCGGCCAGTGCTAATATTAGCCCCCTTCTGGGGGTGGGGCGGGAGGCAATTTTAAAATTTCAAAAGGGAACCACCATTTATTGTTGCAGAATCATATTCTACGTAAAAACCACGAACATTAAGTTTCTTTTGATTCTTGGTAGTTGGCGCTGTAATTAAAGAAAATCAATGTTCTCATTTTTTGCTTGGGAAATGGTTACCGATAAATAAAACATACTTATGTACTTCGTAAATTTTGATTCGCTAACACTAAAACTCACCTTCTCTCCCCCTTAAAAGTTGTGTGGGCTCATAACCACGAAACAAACAAAACCTATCCGAATCTGCGAAACTAATTTATATTTAGGTCAACATTTGTAAACCTGTAACTCCTTTCCCTCAGACCCCACCATATGGGGAGAGAGGGAGAGTTTTAGTTTGAGCGAATCAAAATTTACGAAGTAAATAAGTATTTTTTATCTATCCATAATCTTTTCCACGCAAAAATGAGAACATGGATATTCTTCAATTACAGCGCCAACTACCAAGAACCAAAACAAATGCTAAAGACAAAAGGTACGTAGTTTTTTATGTACAATCTGATTCTGCTATAAAAAAATGGGGGTTCCCATTTGAAATTTTAAGGTTGCCTCCCACCTCACGCCCAGGGGGCAGGGATGGCGGGCTAATTTTAGCACCAGCAGATGTCCCCCTGGAAAATAGTCAACTTTAGATTCTACACATTTTTTCGTGTGAAGTTTGTTTTTCGACTTACTCTAGTTTGTCAACATAAAATTTACACGTTGTATATTAATTTTCCGTCTCTTTGCCGCTGTCACTGCCCTATTCTGTATCTGCATAAAAAGTGCTAATATTTTCGCCTGCCAAAATTTCTAGGAAAACTTTTAAAGGTCGTGAGGAAGTTAGAATGTAGCAGCTGGTATTTCACTTTTGACTGACAGTCTTTTAAATAAACAAGAACGTTTTCGTGTTGTTCTTGCTCTGAGAGCAGTATTTTCCGTCGGTTCTCTTAGTTTCCCTTCTGCTTCAGGGCATATATCTCATATGAAAAGGAATGTACTGGCCAGTAAAATTTAGTTGTATACTTACATAAAACTGAATTAACGCAAAATAATTTTACAATCAAGCTGGAGTTATCTTGAAAAGAACTACATGGGTTTCAGTACTACAACGTGAGTTTCTCAGATGATGGTTGGTTGGTTGATTTGAGGGGAGGGGACCAAATAGCGATGTCATCAACCCCGTCGGATGAGGGAAGGCCGTGCTCTTTTAAAGGAACAATTCCGGTATTTGTCTGAAGTGGTTGAGGGAAATCACGGAAAAGCTAAATCAGGATCGCCGGACGCGGGTTTGAACCGTCGTCCCACCAAATGCGAGTCTAGTGTGCTAACCACTGAGAAACCTCGCTCGGTCTCAGATGATGATGGAAACACTTTACAGCAAATTCTCCGCGCTACGTAACTTAATAACCTACATTTTCACCTCACACCAGTTTTTACGTGCACGGTTTGCGTCTATAAGTAGGGTAAAAATTAATCTCTGTACCTCAGGAACAGATAAACATACGAAGAAAATTTCCGAGTTTGTGGTAGATCGAGATCATAGGAGCACGGTATAAAGATTATAGCTATCAGTTGATGGGTTTCGGTATTCAAAAAATAAGTTTTCCGGGTGTTTCTCGAAAACGGATAAAGATATTTGAAAATAGAGAGATGGTTCTTCTAGATAAAGTTCTACAGAATACATCGCTGAAATTTGAGCAATTTTCTACGGCTATTTATTGTTTAGATTTCTGCTCATACCAGATTTTACGATTATAGTTGGGGTAAATCTGAAACTCTATATCTTAGGAACTGATAAAGATATCCAGGTAATTTTCATGGTTATCGAGATTGGTATCTTAGGAATATAATGAAAATTTTCAGTCTTTTGATGTGTATTTCCGTCTTGAAATCGTCGGCTGGGTTTTGGTTCACTGGTGATGGCGAAAACACAGCAAAAAAAAAAAAAAAATCCTGGCGTTTACTGAGGAACAACCCCTGAAATGACAGAGCCTTTGTAACTTCCAGCAAGGCCACCGAAAACTCCATCAAGTAGAGAAAGGACCAATCGATATACTGTCGCATGCATACGGATGGGAAGAAAATCACTTATTTTCAATACAAAAGCTATGGGCTATCAACAACCCAAAGGCTAACTAAGTTCTAAGGACGAAACTAAAAAATTGAAGGATACCATAAACGTGGTAACGAAAGAAGAAGGAAATTTCTTCAATAATACTCCGAAAGAATTAATCTTACCGTTCTGATGTATCGTCCGAAGGCACGTAGACATAAGATTTGCTTAGTGCGTACGTGCGGCAAGGCGAAGCCATCAGAGGAGTTGGCCTTGCTTGCGGTTCGCACAGCCGGGAAAACATCAAAGCGTTGGCGTTGGGTCGACCGTAGGGCACCACTCCCTCCGTGGATGCCGGGTCGAACTTTCGTGGGCTCAGTGGATATTTGCTCTGTCTGTTGAATGTATGAATTCCGGTGTATGGAGAGGAATACAGAGACCCAACTGAAGTTGTAAAAGCTAAATCGTAAATGCGAATCTTTGAGTAATCATAGGAACTGCGATTACAAAAATAAATTGAGAAGGTCAGACGTCTGTAACGAAATAAGTGAGCTGTGAGAGAGTAATTTGCACAATCTGATAAAGAAGATATAGTCTTTATTTCCTTCGCAAACGACATAGAGACATTTTAAAGGAGAACGTTAAGCTGACGTATGAACTTCCAGTAGCTAAATATCTCAGAGCGACCATTGATCTTTCTGCTGCTGGCATAGCTCTCTTAGAAACGGTCTTATTTTGGAAAATTGTTAGGCCTACGCATTTCAGTAACAAATATAAACCTGTGTATTTCACCCGTAAAAATTATGAAGTAACTTTACGGTCAGACATTAATTTTGCCAGGCCACACTGCCCCCTCTATTTTAAAGGACATGTCGTCCACTAGTGACGTTTCTTCTTCTTTTCTTGATAATCAGCATTAAGAAAATACTTCACATGCGGCAATCTTTAAATGATCTTCCCCTCGTGATACCGGCCGGAGAAACTATAATTAAAACACCAGTTTATACCAGTGACAAAATGGGAGCATGCTAAAAAACGTTCAGAAGCCTAGACAGCTTGAAATCCTTTTTTGATTAAGACTTTTCTGTCATGTTCAGGTATTTAACAAAGTTCACGTACTTGGAAAATGTCTCATAACATGAATTAAGTCGTAACATTTGAGATTAAATTGTGGTTTGGTATTAATGAACCGGAAATGGAACAATGCATTTACATACGTTAAAATTTTTCTTTGTTTCGTTACGTGTTCATTTTATTACATTAGCTTGTCAAGCACATACAAATCAGCACATTATAAAAAGTTTTATCCACTTGACAATTTGACGTGAGGTGCAACTTATAACGGAGACGTATCACAACAAAAAGATTTATAAGGTATCTAAATGTACAGTTGCACTTAGGTATTTATAATACCAAACTAAAATCGTAATCTCAAATACTGAATGTTATTTCGTGTTATGAGAAATATTATATGTATATGCGCTTTGTTACAGACCTGAAGATGACAGGAAAGTCTGTTGAAACCGGCTATCTTAAATGATGAAATACTTTATGCGATCTAGGATGCTCACTGTTTTTTAGCAAGTAAATACAGATAGCTCCTTCAGTACTCTCAAAATGAGAAAATTTAAGTGCGAGTAACCTCGACAAGTTATTAGGGCCAGCGATGATTTCACGTGTCCTAACCCCTTGGCTTTGAGATTAAATTGTGGTTTGGTATTAATGAACCGGAAATGGAACAATGCATTTACATACGTTAAATTTTTTTTTGTTTCGTTACGTGTTCATTTTATTACATTAGCTTGTCAAGCACATACAAATCAGCACATTTTAAAAGGTTTTATCCACTTGACAATTTGACGTGAGGTGCTACTTATAACGGAGACGTATCACAACAAAAAGATTTATAAGGTATCTAAATGTACAGTTGCACTTAGGTATTTATAATACCAAACTAAAATCGTAATCTCAAATACTCAATGTTATTTCGTGTTATGAGAAATATTATATGTATATGCGCTTTGTTACAGACCTGAAGATGACAGGAAAGTCTGTTGAAACCGGCTATCTTAAATGATGAAATACTTTATGCGATCTAGGATGCTCACTGTTTTTTAGCAAGTAAATACAGATAGCTCCTTCAGTACTCTCAAAATGAGAAAATTTAAGTGCGAGTAACCTCGACAAGTTATTAGGGCCAGCGATGATTTCACGTGTCCTAACCCCTTGGCTTTAAGCCGTTTTGTTTTGTCAGGGTGAGGTGGCGAACGCCAATGTGTTGGCGACCAACATTCGATCTAAATCAGGGTGTCGTTCTTTGGAACTTTGACATTTACATGAACGTTGCTGGAGCCTGACTACAGGTAAAAGTAGCGTGTCTTTTACGGGACCCAGCATATGGAAACTTTTGTGCACTTTTACTGCATACCACTGTTATGATCCTCGTCGTCAGATGCTATGATGACAGGTGGCCAATGCTAAATAGAAACATATATTGCAGGTTTGGGAGTGAAGTCGGTAAAGAGCGGGCTGCATAGTCTGTATCTGCAACGACTGAAATAATTAGTAATAGTTGGTATAAATAATATATAATATCCTTTGTAACCCCCCCACCTCACTTACCGACTTTAATGACAGCGAAAAATTAAACCGCGTGTACCTAATGGAAATTTGGGAAAAGCAATCGTCACCGAAGTTAATCTGTCGGCAAAGAGGGAGGAAAGGTTTACATCTTAATGAAAGGAAAAATGCAATGAAATTGGTGGAAATTAATGTTGAAAAGGGGTAAAGTTAATAAAGAAAGTAAAAGTGCGGTCGTTACGTTAACAATTAAATGGCGTTAATTAGATATTTGAGATTTGGGGAAAATTACGGTCGCCAGTCCCATGGGCAACTACTATAATAACTGAAAATGAAAGATTACTGCACATATAATTAGCACTGAAAGCGTGGCAACTGAAGGTTGACACGTGTTGTGTGAAAACTGAATGTTTGTCAGAAGTAATAGTTTCGCTACACTCTGACTTAATTTAGCAAAAGAATTAATAAAACCGGAAAATTGAAAGTTAATTTAGTGACTGAAATTAATAGTGAGCTCTGTTTCTGAAGCACTACGAAATTCTATAAAATAAGGTTAGTCTTGGGCTACCTCAACAATCACTTCAAAAGCTACTTGAATCTACGCGATTTAGAAATAAGAGATTTATCTTTGTACTTGAATTAAATGACCTGAACAATTAACAATAAAAAATGTAGTACGTACCAAGCTGAGCTGCAGTCACAGGTATGCTAATATATGGTAACAAAACTCGCACTCTTAGTTTGTGCTTGTGTAATCAAAATATTGTAGCCAGTTATGAATACTTTAACTGAACTTTGAAATTAAAGCAGTGAAATGAAATGATATTACTTTACTGCTGGCGTTTTAATTTCACCGACACTCGGGTTCATTCCGGAAAAGGAAGGGACCCTGCTTTGTAATGCAGTTGGGTCAATGAGCAACAAAGGTTCATGCTACGTTGCTGTAATTTAAAGTGGCAAATGGGACCATTTTAAAAGCTGAGGTCTGCCATACAGTTCTAAAACTTTACGTGCTTCTAGTCTTCCTTGCTGGTTGAATGAAGGTTTGATCTCGTCGGTCGAGGAGGTGGCGACAGTCACTCACTGTCGGCCGTCGCCGTTGCAGAAGCTGGATGTTGGCGCGCCTTCTTCTCGACACTGTCACCTGGCGAAACGGCCTCTTGTTGTGAGCCAGCTAATGCTTCCCGTCCGCGACACCGTGTCAGAAACTATCATAGCAAGTCGAGCGCAATTACATGCTGCCAAACCCCAGAAGGGCGGCAACTCGCGGGAGCGTCACACAACACACCTCCTCCACCGGCCTACTCCAGCGACACCCACTATGCCCGGGCTCCAGGCAGCAGAGTTAACACTACCAAAGATCGTAAACACTTTGGTTCTCCACACGACCTATAGATGTAATCGTTCGATAGCATAGTTTTCCCTATGCCAGACCCAGTGTAAAAATACAAATAATATTTACAAAACAAACTAATTATACATCGACATAAATGCATAAATATATTAATACAATAGTAAAACAATTTAAATATATAAAGACACAGAAATGTCATATCTTCATCTAACAAAATAAGGATAAAAAATTATAGTACAATAGATGGAAATAGGAGGATATGCATTTGCAGCGTTACAACTTAATTTGTGTTACAGTCTTCTTCATATGATGCATACATAAAGTTACAAAGAGATATCTAGAGAGGCATTAATTATGACATACTTGACTAAGGTCCACATTAGAGGAGGTATATTCCTTTGAGCTGAAGGCTATGCTACATTCCTAGTTGACGTCCAGAGCAAGAGTGGACGATAGCTCGCTATATACTTGTCACAAGCCGCGGAGCTGCGCTAGTTGAGACTCGCGGGTCCAGCGATATCTGTTACGGACCGCGGTCGATATCTGCAACCCCTAGCAAGTGTGGTATCGAACGTTGATACCATAGTCCTACTTCGCTAATCTGCGAATGGCCGTTGTATATGGCTTACGACCGCCTAGTGGAGGACCCCGTGCTGGCGTAGTTGAGGCGGTGGGGAGCCTGATTACAGGCGAGGCATGCCAACCCGCACCCTGACATTCGGACAGAGGGCAGACTGGAGACGCCTGGAAATTTGCTTCAGGGTGCACGTCATCATTAGGTGTCTGCGCTTCAACAACAATATGAGGAGCCGAAGAGTCGACCTCCATCGCGTCGGGGCACCCGACCTGCAACAATGAGTGGAAACCAGGAAGTGCAGACTGTTATACGGCGGTGGACGGCGTTGTAACCTGAACTTCACTGTGGCCTATCACAGTTGAAGGTACCTGGTCCATATGGTCATCAGGTCGCCGCAGTGATGCTGGCACTGCAGGCGACTTCGTCGCGTGGCAATAGCGAAGCTACGGGTGCTGGCACCCAGGAGCGAGGAAAGCAAGGAAGAGGTGACCACGGGGGCAGCCCTACGGCGCCGATACTGGAAACACAGGGCAAGCGGCAAAGTCCCCACGACTAAAGAGGCGCATCTGATTCTGATGCCTACGCACCTCACCAGGCGGACCTGATATGACAAACATAGCGCTACCAAGACGGCGAAGAATGCACCCTTTCAACCACCGGCGATTGCCGCGGAAATGACTAAAATAGACGATATCATCTGACTAGAATTTGTGGGTCTGCCGTGGCAAAGAAACGCGGTGCGGAGGGCCCAACAGATTTGAGTTCAGTGAGAACGGGCATGCAACAATTCAGCCGGCGAAGCACCGTCAAGGGGCTGAGATCAGTACGAAGATAAAAACAACGAAAGAGCGTCCTCACGAGAATGAGAGTAGCGCAGTTTAGACATTTGCGACTCAAACGTCCGAACGAATCTTTCAGCGGCTCTGTTCGATAGACGAGAGAACTGTGCTGAAGTTAAATGCTGAATACCACTAGATTAGCAAAAGGTTTCGAACTCTGCAGACACAAATTGAGGTCCATTGTCGGTGACAATGACTTGTGGCAATCCTAATGCGTAAAAGATAGAATACAAGGCTTTGATGGTAGCAGACGACGTCGTTGATAACACGCGAATTACAAATGGAAGACCGCTGGAAGAATCAACAGGAATTAACAATCGTGCTTCCCAAAAAGAACCAGCGAAATCTAAATGCAAGCGATTCCACGGAAAAGTTGCCTAATGCCATTAGAAAAATTTCTACAGTGCTGCCGATTGGTTTTCGGCACACACATAACAAGAAGAACAAATCTTGGTTATGTCAGCATCTGTTCCAAACTAGGTACAGTGACAGCGAGCCAACTGTTTTGTCCGTACTACACCCCAATGAGCTTGGTGAAGAAGTCGTAGCACAGCTGACTGAAACGAACGTGGAACAATAACACAAGACTGATCATTATCGTTTTCCATGTGGAGAAAGAGGAGGCCACGTAGTACAAAAATTCGTTGTTGGTGCACAAAAAAAAAACAACGGCGAACCTACTGATATTAAATCCCATTTTTAGACAAAGGCGATTGTGTAATGGCATAATGCAAAACAACACTTAATACTGGGTCGTTAGCTGTTGCTGTGGCTATACGACGAAAGTCAACAGGAAAACTGTCTACATCACCATCATCATTGTGCACATCGATGAACATATAAGCCTGTTCGAAAGAATAGAACAGTGTGTCTTTGGCTATTGGCAATCGGGAAAACGCGCCAGCGTTACCGTGCTGGGCAGTAGGCCGATATAAGATGTCGTAACGGTACTGCGACAAAAATTGTGACCAACGAATAAATTTTTGAGCCATACGCGGATGCATGGGCTGTGACGAGTGAAACAAGGACGTCAAAGGTTTATGGTAACTGTAAACTTTCGACCGTATAAGAGGTCGTGGAATTTTGTAACTCCAAAAATCAAAGCGAAAGCTTCCTTCTCGATCTGCGAGTAGTTAAACCGTGCGGAGGTGAGTACCTTCGATGCAAATGCGATTGGCCCTCACGCAAACCAGATTTGTGAGCAAGAATAGCTCCGATCCCGAAATCAGAAGTGTCAACCATGAGAATATAAGGTTTCGCAGGATCGAAGGGCGTCAGACATGTGTTCGATAATAATGCAGATTTAAGCTTCTAAAAGGCACGTTCGCATTCAGGCGACCAAATGAATCGAACGTTGTTTCGACACAGTCGATGTAACGGTGGGTGCTGCAAGAGGTGATGCGTTTGGCAAAAACTTGTGATAATAATAGAGCTTGCGTAGAACTGATTGCAATTCTTTAACCGTCTTGGGTCTTGGTAGTTCTGATATTGCACTTAAATGATCCGGACTTGGATGGATGCCTTGAGAATTTAACACGTGCCCCAAGTAGGATAACTGCTCTGAAAAAAAAAAAAAAAAAAACACTTGTCCTTATTGAGTCTAAGTACATTTTCACGAAGCACTTCAAACAACTGTATCAAATTTCGCTAATGTTCTTGCTGCGTAGAAGCAGAAACTACGGTGTCATCTAGGTAATTACACACTGAAGGAATGTAGGCACAATGAGACTGTAAGTGCTGCTGAAATAGTGCCAGTGCAGAGGCACATGCGAACGGAAGCCTTTTAAATTTGTGGTGACCTGTATGCGTATTCACGAAGAGAATTTTCCTGGGTTCTTTACCCACAGGAATCTGAGGATAGGCACTTTGCAAAATTAACCAAGAAAAATATTTGCCTGGACGAAATTTGACAAACAAGTCTTTTGGACGTGGAAAAGGAAAGGTGGGAAAAAAAAGTTGAGGATTGACGGTGGCTATAAAATTCACGCACAGTCGCAATTTGCCTGATGTTTTCATTAAGATAAGCAACGGTGATGCCCATAGTGATGCTGTACCAGTTCAATCAGATCTTGATTTTCAAGTTCATGCAATGTTTTAGCGACTTCGTCTCGAGGAGCGTGAGGCACTGTGCGAGGGCGGAAAAATTTAAGCTGTGCGTTGTCTTTCAATTCAATATGCGCCTCAAAATTGTTTGTGCAACCTAAACCTGGTGAAAAAATGTCGGCAACTCTTGACATAGTTTAGAATCACTGTTTGTGGGAACACTTTTAGTGCACCACGCGGGATTAGCCGAGCGGTCTGTTTCACTGTGCGGCTGGTCCCGGTGGAGGTTCCAGTCCTCCCTCGGGCATGGGTGTGTGTGTTTGCCCTTATGCTAATTTAGGTTAAGTAGTGTGTAAGCTTAGGGAATGATGACCTTAGCAGCTAAGTCCCATATTCAGGTCTGTAACAAAGTTCATGTACTTGGAAAATTTGAACATCTGAACACTTTAAGTGACGGCTAGTACGTCATCACCTACAATTAAGGAGAGTACATCAAATAAATCAAGATAAAAAAATTAAAGCTAGTGGTGAACACAGTAAATGAAAAGAAACCACCTGAGTTTGTCCACGGTATGTCGCTGGCAAACTACACAGTCCTAATGCCGGGATACTTTGACCACTGTAGGTAGCTAACGTAAAATTGACGTTAGGCAATGGAGGTGAATCCTGCAACTCGTTAGTTTTACTTTTCATTAGCTTGCAACTGAAAAAGAATCGTATGATTCTGAATGTGCAAGTCGACAAAATGTTTGTTCTGCCGTCGGCGAAAAATGTCACTCTGAGAAGCAATGTTCACTGATGTTTACGGGCAGATCGTGCGTGGCAGGACTTCTTACGTCGGCATGCACTGGCATCACAAGCAAAATTGTCACAATGGGGCAAAGTCACTGGTACTGGAGGCGAATTTACAAAATTTATTTCCATTGCATGTGGCCGGCCGCGATGGCGGTGCGGTTCTGGCGCTGCAATCCGTAACCACGGGGCTGCTACTGTCGCAGGTTCGAATCCTGCCTCGGGCATGGGTGTGTGTGATGTCCTTAGGTTAGTTAGGTTTAAGTAGTTCTAAGTTTATAGGGGACTTATGACCTAAGATGTTGAGTCCCATCGTGCTCAGAGCAATTTGAACCATTGCATGTGGCACGTTGTGATAAGAAGTCTTATTGCGAGAACCGTTCCGGCAGAAACTACTTTGTCCGGAAACGTAATACTGTCTTTTAGAGTTCTGTGTTTCAAGCACACTGCCTGGACATGTCCCACTTTGTTCCATAATTACACATGGACTTGTTGGATGGGCAATTGTGGAGCCAGTGCATGGAATTACACTGTGGACATGATCGCAACGAGAGCGGCCGCGGCTGGCGCGTAACACGTGTCAATTTTCTGGAACTGAATTGGGCCGCCGTGCGTCGAACCGGCACAGCGGCCTGTATATGTTGTGCGCGCATAGCTTGCTAATCTGACAGACAGTTGGAGACGACTCGAAAGAATTTGCAGCAATGTCCGAAGTGCCCTGTCTGTCCAAGATGTCCAACACTTGTTCTAAAGTGGGGTTCGATATTTTAAGACTTCGCTCTCTAACATGTCATGTTTTGCGCAATAGCAGTCTCTACCACGATGTCAGAATATGTATTCCACAAGAACATGGCCGGCCGTGGTGGGCGAGCGGTTCTAGTTGTTAACAGCCTGGAACCACGCCAACGGTATGGTCGCAGGTTCGAATCCTGCCCCGGGCATGGATCTGTATGATGTCCTTAGGTTAGTTAGGTTTAAGTAGTTCTAAGTTCTATGGGACTGATGACCTGAGAAGTTAAGTCCCGTAGTGCTCAGAGCCAGTTTTGAACCACAAGAATATGAAAATTCCCAACCGCGAGTGAGACTTGCAAAGTTGCTACCCACTCACGGTAATTCTGCTGAGGTGCACGTTTCGTGTGGAAAAATAATAGAGCTTTTTGCCACGATATTTATATTCTCCTGGCAACAATCGGTCAGTGCATTAAGAAGTTCTTCATAATTGTGCTGTGCTGGTGAACCTCTCGGGAATAGATTGAGGAGAATGCGGTACGAGGCCAAGCCAACACAAGATAAAAGCACGTGCAGCCTCGTTTTACCTTGAACGTTGTAGGAAGCCAGAGGGTGTGAAAACTGCGCCTGCCACTCCTACCAACACTCTATGCTGGCGTCCAGGGCGCGAAACGGCGGTGCTGTGGCCCGCTGTACGGTCGGCTCATGTGTAGTCGGTACGTGTGGCACCGCATGTTGTTTTCCCTGGACGAGCTGACCCCAAGCCGTGCAGTAGTGCTCTGGACTGCTGATTCAGCAATCGTAATAGTTCTGTTCGCAGATTTTGTTCATCCGGATTTGCCGTCACAAATAAATCGAAGAATCTCAATCGGATGTAGGAAAAAACTTCTGTGCACACGTCATTCATACAAATCTGAGAGGAAGGGTGGCGCAGCCAGGTACCTAGTCTAGAAATATTGGAAACAAAAATGAAATAAACGTTTTTTCTGATGTTTAGATGAATAGTTCTGCTGTCACTGCTCAGCTTTCCTAAAAATAACTGGACCATCATCCTCGTCGTCAGTTGTTATAATGACAGGTGGCCGGTGCTAAAATGAAACATGTATTGCAGATTTGGCAGTGTAGTCGATAAGGAGCTGGCTGCATAGTCTGTCTCTGCAGCGACTGGAATAATTAGTAGTCGTTGGTAAAAAATAATATATTGTGTACTTAACTTGTGTAACAGGCTTCTTCATATGGTGCACACATATAGTTACAAAGAGATATCTAGAGAGGCATTACTTATGCCATTCTTGATTAAGCAACTTGTTGGAGGCTGCTTCCTATCAACTGAAGGCTATGCTGTATTCCTAGTTGACGTCCCGAATAAGAGTGGACGATAGCTCGCTATATACTTGACACAAGCCGCTGAGCGGCGCTAGTCGCGATTCGTGGGTCCAGCTACATCTGTTACGGACATCCGTCGATATCTGCAACCCTTTACAAGTGTGGTATAGAACGTTGATACCACAACTACATCTCCATTCGAGGAGGCATAGCACGGGCAAGTGAGAAGTACCTATATCGCAAGTGGGCGGAATTCTGCCATAAAGGGAGTAATGCCTAGACGTGATGGGACTTCGACGTCGGTCCTGTCGCTGCCCATCAGGAGTCCAGTACTCGCGTTTCCAGCATCGCGTTCCTGTCGTCTACTCGAGAGAGCCAGGGACAGCAACCCCTAGTCTTCCACTCATAAGTTATGGAGAACATACGGCTAGCACTGGCACTTTTGGCCAATACCTGGTGAGAATTCCGTGTGAACATTAACTGGTCTACGTCCATCAGTGACAGCAATCTATCGGCAGCAAATCAGGTGTCATTTTCATAACGCCGGTGTGATTACAGCTTTCTTCATAACATTTCAAGTAACTCTGCAACAGGAGGGATCATTTGTTTCGAGTTGAAAAAACATTTGACTTTCTTTTACGTCATTTATTGTCAGATAATCCGCTGCGTTACCTTACTTATAGTTTGTTGGAACAAATTAATGCTAATTGAAACTGTGTTTCTGTCTTCTCCTTAAAATATTTTCATTCTGACGTTAGGAAACTCCTCCTTTTAGGATACATAGCTAAGTCCGTAATTCTTATTCCGTTTACATTCGTTTGTGTGCAGTAACATCGTGAGTCTTCAGGGAATATAAATGTTTTATTATCAGATTTTTGACTTGGTTTTTTACCACAAACACCCGCGGTGTATTCCGTTTCATATTCCACTCATTTAACACTTTTCACATACATTTTGTTTGAATTGGGACAACTGTAGAAAGTTATGTTTTAAAAGATTGTAAGTAAACAGATTCCGTATGTTTTGTTTTTAGCCAATTTAATCGTCTTGGTAGAAAATTCTGCACCCATATATGAATAGTGTTCAATAATACCCAAATCTTCTAGACGCTCTAGTAAGTGGCGTTCTTTCG